>NC_037681.1:93256848-93348188 GCF_003255815.1 Theropithecus gelada
TTGCTTTTGGTGTTTTAGACATGAAGTCTTTGCCCATGCCTATGTCCTGAATGGTACTACCTAGGTTTTCCTCTAGGATTTTTATGGTATTAGGTCTAACATTTAAGTCTCTAATCCATCTTGAATTAATTTTCGTATAAGGATATTTCATTATATATATGGGCACCTACTTTTCTTTTGATTGCATATGTCCTTAATAGGCCAGATTTCATTAAGAATAGAAGTTTAAAATTCAAAGCCTACAGGTATCAATGGGTATTGGGATTAAGTGATGGATGCTGGCAATTTTAAATCATATTCTCTTAATAGACATACTTTGTATATGAAATATCAAGGACTATTATTTATTCTTACAAAGCACATTATTTTTTTTCACATCAGTGTGGCCCTGTCAGTCTGTTTTTTATTTTGCCATTTTTTTTGGATAGACACCCAATATAAGCAGTATTATATTTTTGTCATCACATTTAAACCATATCCCTGATGGCAACATTGCTACTCAAGGCCAGTCTATTACTACCATGCTTAGAAAAAAACTAAATTAGAAATCTAGATTTTTATGTGAATCTAATTGACTTGTAGAAGTTGGCGACTAATTTAAAAATTCTTAAGCATTGTGTAGGCCAACAACCAGTATGCAAGCTGTTTCTGGCCCATAGGTTGCCAATCTGCAACCTCTGGTTTAAACTCTAAACTTGTAAAGGCAGCCTTTATTTAAGTCTAAGTTTAAACTCTAAACTTCTAAAGTAGCCTTTAGCTTATCGAGGAATGATCCTCATTTTCTGTTACCTTCCTGTCAATGGAAAGTTTTACAATCAATATTTTAAAATTTGGGTCAAATATCACAACCACAATTTTTTACAAGCAATTTGACATAATTATTGTCACTATTTCATAGGTGAGAAAAAGGATGCTTAGAAAAATTACATAATTTCCCCTAATATCACAAAGAAAAAAGCTTGTACATTCTAAAAACAAATCTTTTTTGTGTACTTTCCAAACACCCTCTGTTATGACTAAATTGTGTTATGACTATAATTGTGTCTCCTCCGCAAATTCCTATGTTGAAGTCCTTAGTCCCAATGTGACTGTATTTGGAGACTGGGCCTTTAAAGAGGTAATTAAAGTTAAATGAGATCATAAGAATGGGGTTTTAATTCAATAGGACTGGTATCCTTATAAAAAGAGGAAGACACACCTTATAAAAAGAGATGTAAGCAAAGAAAAAAACTGTATAAGGATACGGCTAGAAGGCAGCTATCTGCAAGCCAAGGAGAGAGGCCTTAGGAGAAACTAACCCTGGTGGAACCTTGATCTTGGACAGCCAGCCTCCAGAAATGTGAGAAAACAGATTTTTGTTTAAATCACCCATTCTGCAGCCAACTTAATTTATTTGCCAACTGTTAAGGAACAGTGGTAACCATGTCATCCACACCACTGGTCATAGAGTATGGGTCACATAAGTATTTGTTGACCAAATAATTCATGTCAGATTTCTCTCTCCAGATTTTGGTGTCTCTTTTGAAGTATAGAATCAACAGGAGGGAATTGTTAATGTAAATACAAATGCCATGTAATAGAAAGCCTTCTGAGATGTCTTGATTATTGTTGTGCTGCAGTAATTTTGAAGTAATGGGACGTATTAATTTGCTAGGGCTACCATTACAACATAGAAATATGTTTATGTTCTAGGGCTCCAGGCACCAGGAGCTCCATCCTCATCAGGGACCTTGTTAAAAAATGCAGACTTGGACTCATTCTCAATCTGTATAATCACAATCTACATTTCAATATGCTTCCCAGGTGATTCCTATGCACGTTAAATTTCAAGAAACATGGTTCTACAACACAGTTCTTAAGTTGGGTCCTAGGGGTAAAATGAATTCCATAAACTCCCTGAAATTTCATGCAAAAGTTTTTGTGACAGCATATATGTACATTTTACTGGGAAATGACTCCATATATTTTTACCAAACTTTCAAAGTAATACATGACCCCAAACAGATTAAGAATGACTGCCATACAGGATTCTATGCCACGGTTACCATGCTTACAGATTAAAAGTCACAATATTCCAAAAACTATGCTGTTCTCAATGAGGTCTGTTGAAGAATGACAAGAATGAAGGTCAGAACGTCACAGTGGGTCATGAAAGACCTTATCTGAAGAATTTATTCACACCATGCAAGAACTATGCCAAGAAACCAGTTTGGAAACATCTAAATAAATAATTCTCTACATGAGGTTTGAGATTAAGAATGTGCACTTGAAGAAGATTCAAACTGAGAAGTAAATAAATATAAGGTAGAATTTTTTTAAGATAGAATGCCATTAGATGACAGTGAAGTGCCAAATTTTTATTTTAAGAGCTCAATCAGCAAATCTTTAATATGAATTGTTTGATTTGAGATACGGAACCATTTAAAAATATTAACTTCCAAGTACATTCTTACAGTACTACTTTTATGAGAAACCTCCCACACATTTTACTAGTCTCATTTTCTTCATCTTCTCTGGACCTCACAGGACAAGGCAAAGAAGGAGCATGGCACAGAAATTAAAAGGAACTTACCCAGGATCTTCAATGGGTCCATTATAAAGATTGGTTTCCTTTTATATATCACAGTTTCAATGATATATAAGAACTGTGTATATATTTTATTTTTTATCTTATCATCTAACCATCTCTTCAGGTACCGTACGATCCAAGGGCACAGACTATGTCTAACTCATAAGCCACAGTATCTGGCAGAATTTCATCTTCTTCATGGGCACGCAAAATGTAGGTTAAAGGAGTTAGTTGGTGCTTCTTCTTGAGACTGATGCTTTATTGTGCTACTACTGTGACTGATCATCTGTGATGGAATCTAATATCTGAAAGTTTGTCCTCCAGGGTGAATCCACATCCTAACACACCAGTCATTCCAGGCAAGTAGGGAGAATGTTAGAAAATATTAACATTTAGAATGTTAGAAAGTCCCTCTATCTCTTTCTATCTCCATGAGTCATTAGGCCAACAGTTGGTTCATTTTAGTTTAAAGTGGTCCAATAGATAACACTCAAAAGACTTTTCTTAGCTCTATTAAGAGCTAGTAAGAGTTCTTGCAATCCATGTGCAGTAGGGATAGGATGAAACTTTCAAGCTTTGTTAACTATTAATGTACTTCATTTACATAATAAATATATCCTAGTAAAATATAAACTTTAAAAATGATAAATAAAATTATTCACTTAAATAGCAGAAGTGTGTCCCCTCAATAATGAAACTTATATAAAAGAATGTAGTTTACAGCCAAGCATGGTGGCTCACGCCTGTAATCCCAGCACTTTAGGAGTCCGAGGTGGGTGGATCACGAAGTCAGGAGATCGAGGCCATCCTGGCTAACACAGTGAAACCCCATCTCCACTAAAAAATACAAAAAATTAGCTGGGCATGGTGATGGGCGCCTGTAGTCTCAACTTCTGGGTAGGCTGAGGCAGGAGAATGGCATGAACCCAGGAGGCAGAGCTTGCAGTGAGCCGAGATCAAGCCACTGCATTCCAGCCTGGGCAACGGAGTGAGACTCTGTCTCAAAAAAAAAATAAATTTAATTAAATTTAATTTAATTTTAAAAAAAGAATGCAGTAGTTTACATTCTTATGATAGCTCCTGAGATGTTCTATCAAACTTAAATGCTAAGGTTGTAGACATAAAAATAACATCTTTATTTGTTTTTCAGCTCAAACAGTAACAGTTTAAACATTGCCAATTCACCTTTTGAAGTCAAAGAGGAATAATAATAGAGGCAGGCATAATGACAATAGAGATATATAACAGAAGTCAGCAAGGAAGAGTAATGAAGATAGAACAGAAACCAATGTTTCCTCATCACCCTTTAAGGAGCAAGGATTTGTGAAATCCTATGGGGTAGAGACTACCGCCTCTACTTAATAGGTGAAGACACTCAGCTTAACGATTAAACAGTTTATCCAAGATTACAAAATTAGGACAAGTTTTGGGAAAGAGATAAAAGCAAGAGAGTAGTAACGGTGTAACAGGAGACAAGTACAGGGAAGAAGTAGTGAATCCAGTTTGATCTGGAGAAAGGAAGCAAGCACTTAAAAAAAAGGCTACTGACTACAGGAGTAAATGATTCCTTACACATGTCAGTGGCCATTTTAAAAGTAAATGATATGATTATTAAGAATTTTTTAAAACTTAAGTGGCAGAACCAGGATTTGAACACTGTCTGACTCTAAAGCTCATGCTCCTAAACACCACACTCACAAAGAGACATCCAGTTAATGCAAATGATAAATATTTAGAAAAAAACATTTAACAGGAAATCTCAAAGGTCATAATAGTTTTATTTTTAAAAACACATTAAACATCCTTCTAACAACAAAGAAAGATATAAAAATATGTACTAGTTAAGGCACTTAATCTTATTCTTCCCTGACAGTGACCCAGAACTAATCTATGAGGTTATGAATATGTCACAAAATTCCCAGTTACCCTGCAATCACTCATATGTTTATTTCCTCCAGAAATGCACTCTCAACTTTCTGGAATCTTTGTGTATTTTCCATCTGAGCCATTTCTCAAGGTAAAGAATCTATTTGTTCACTCCCCAGCTTTTGAAGTAACATTTTTTTGTTTGTCTCCAGTAACTGTTGCAGTTTCAGCCGAGGTCACCTAGACCTTCTGTCTCTAGGTAGGTAAACTCTACTCTTCCCTTAATGTAGTTCCCAGTCAGTACAGAATTTTAAAACCCTGAAACTTTTCAAAATAGAGGAGTGAATTTAAAATTTAAATTCTTGAAAAAGAATCAGGATCTAAATTATCTTAGTGTATCTTCAGTTTCCTTATATTGAGTCTTATTTGTATTCAAAATGGTACTTAATATCCAGAAGATCATATAAACTACATTATATGGATAAACTCTTCATCACATCTCAAACATACTATTTAAGCTTAAAAATAGTCTCACTTCCCCGCATCAAATGTTAGTTACCTCTTCATCATCTTCCTCGTCTTCAACATCCAGAATTCCTGAATCCTGTTCAGACTTAGGACTAGTGCTTTCTATCTCTGTATCAAAGATTATATATGCATCTTTCTTAGATTTCCTCTTGCTACCTATTCTGGGTTGTTGCAAGACGATGTTATCCAGGTTTCTTTGCTGCTGGGCCTAGGATAGAGAAGAACACACAAACACACCAAAAAGGTAGGGGTAAGGAGAGAGAAAGAAAGAAAAAAGAAACAAAACTTAATTAAGCTTTCCACAAACTTCTAATTTTGAACAAATTGATATCTTAAAGAAAATACTACAACAAAAGGCCTTAGTACATAAAGTTTTAGTATCAGATATAAAGCCAAACACATTAATGTATACCTTTTTAACCCTGGAGCTATCGTATTTTAACTCATTTTCCAAGTTAACACAGAAAACAGATAACCAGTCAATATTATCGTAAGACTTTTCAAATATATCCATTAAATCATCACAAAAAGAAATCTATCCAGTTTTGCCTTAGTAGGCCAGGAGATTAGTGCCTACTATTTATTTATGACAAGAAAATACCATATTGAGACCATAATGGTTGAAGGAAAAGGGTGGGAGCTTAGAATTAATTTTAATACATTTAGGCTTAAGATTCTGTTAAAAACAGTTATGTGGATATAAGAGACCAATGAAATATAATCAGGAGAATGAATTATCTTCAGAAAGTGATTTGAACTAAGTAATTGAATAGAATTCCATGACTGTGATCTGTGGAAAGCAGGGTTTTAAAGGGTTTTTTCTTCTGAACCCCAGAAAAGGTAGTGTAATCCCTTCAGCTTAAAAAAAAAAATAGACTGATATGGTGGCATGGTTTCAATAGATACAGAGAGGTAGAAAGTGGGACTATCCAGAGTCAACAACAGAAGCATTAAACCACATTAAACCACATTAAACCACATTAGAGCTAGAAGTTACCTTAATTGCCACTCAGGAAAATGAGGCTAGAAAACAAAGGATTTGTTTGAAGTCACAAGGCAAGTGAGTGGTAAATCAGAAGCTCAAAGTATGGTCTCCTAAATTTCAAATTAGTGACATTTCCACTACACCAACAGTCCCTCAAAGCATGATCAAAATGTTACCCAAAAATGAGTTGTGGTCAAATCAACAGGAAACACTGCATCCCATAAGCCCTCTTACAGATACGCAATGCACACTAACAGAACAAAAGCTGGGAGAGGTCCTATTTTAAAGAAACTTATTTAATTTGGTTTAATCTAGCATGTTCCAAAAACATTTCCCAAGGGAACTTTCCTTTTTTCTTTCTTTTAATGTAATATTTGGTATTACCCCAAGATATAAAGCTTAAGAATGTGACTTCTGAAAGTATACATTTCTTAATCAATATAAGATATTTCTCCTCAGTGGCAAATAGAAATTAGTTCAGGAGAAAAATCAGTCTCCAATCTTCTGTATAAGGTTAATGAAATGAAGATAAATATAAAGTATAAGAAGTTAGTCCAGGCATAGTGAAATGAGACAATTATAACAAGGCAGAGAAAAACTTCAACTATGTGAACTAGTTTCTGCCAAGAAAATGAAAAGAATCTACATTCCAGAGATTTGAATCAATGGACATACTTGTTTCTCTGCATATCACCCATTGATATTTTGGTTAGATTTACATAAATACATGGCTTCAGTAACAAACTGAGATCGAGAAGTACCCCAAATCATTTAATTTAGGTTTGTACATAAGACACAATATCCTCCAAGCCTTTCAGAAACCAAGTTAAATAGAATATTCTATTTTTCTCAAAAGTAAGATGTTCTTCCCCACTTACTTCCAATGCAAAATATACAAAAAGGGATCAAGGACTCCAGGGGCACAAAGGAAGGTACAACTTTCTTTAAAACTTTCATATTTTAAAAAAGCAAGCTCTCACCTAGAGAGTGATCATTTGCTCGCTTAACTCTATCCTCTTTCAGTACAGCAAAACCAAACGCTTTCATAAGTAACTCATATTTTATTGAATCCCAAGTTAATTATATTTCCTTCATAATCAATAAAATATTGTCAGTGTTCCAAAAGCAATGAACAAATGAAAGTTATCATCTATTCAAAATGTATGTTATGGTACTGGCAAGAGGTGGTGAAGACTAAATACTGATATAAATACATAACTACATATAATATATATAAAAATGAAAATATGACATTGAAGTCCATGAAAATCAAAAAAAGAAAAAGCCTTTCAGAGATCTTTTCTAATATGCTATGCTGTTTCATCAAGACCATTGATTCTATTCTATCCCTCCAGAGACAACCATTATAATAACGTGGCAAAGAAGCAGCTGACTGACACCTGCTGACTGGGCTGGAGTAGAGGGAGAGGGGTACAAGGAATACTAACAGCAATTAGATCTGAGAAAGCATTTAGGTGTTTTCATTTTCTTAGTTGTTCATTCTATTTGTAAGTAATTTTTACACACTTTACCACCTCTTTCTCAAGCGTACTTCATATATATTCTTCTCTGATTTCCTAATATAGAGAAATTGAGCAAGGTTTATTCCTCAAACCCTTATCCCTCAAACCACTCTTTCTACTCTCCCAAAATCCAGTAGCACATGTCCCGTTTCCTACTACTAATGTGTGTTCCACCATCGCCTCATTTCCATCATACCTAAAATGGAACTCATCACCTTCCTATTACAATCCCCCTACGTAATGCATCCAGGCTCTTCTTAAACCACATTTGTTCTCATGTCAATTAGATATAAGGGAAATTGGGGCAGGGGCAGAGGGATTTAAACAAGTTTAAACTTCATAATCTATCACTTAGATTCCACCATAATGGAAGCTAAACCTAATTTTCCAATGTACTTACCCAATATCCTCCAAGATGAATCTTCCAATTGGGTGAGACTCTACCTCCTAATACGCTGGGTAAATTTCCACTTCTATATCCTTAGTTATGCCATTTCTCTACCTGATTACCTTTCGTTGCCTCAATCTAACCCTTCCTACAAAACCCAAGTAAGAGTCTTCTTCCTTTAGAAAGCCATTTCTCACTGCTCTAACTCATGATGTTTTCTCTCTGTACTCCTACCTTCAGTCAAACACGTGTTAAATGTCCACATGGTACCAAGCATTGTGTTGCACACTGGTGATACAAATAAATAAGATGGAGACCCTGACCCCTGAATCTCACATCATACTATTACAGGAAGCAAATCAATAAATAAAAGATAAATATGCTTTTTCAGAGATAAATGGAAAGAGTAACCATTCCAGAAGAATGAAGCAGCATGAGAAAGGACTATGTATGAAAAAAATATTATCCCCTCAGGAAACGGCAAGTAACTTTGTATAATTAGACTATAGTTTATAAAGCAGTAAGAGGAGATAAAGTTAAAGATGCTATATAAAGCATTTTCAATGTTAGAGAAACAATAAAAGAATGTAAGCAGGCAAATAATGGGATCAGCTTTACAATTCAGACAAACCCTCAAGAAGTAGGGGAGTGGTCAACTGAGAAAAGACAAAGACTGGAAACAGGAAATCTAATATAGATCACTAAAACAGTCCAAATAACATTATGAGAACTTGAATAAAGGTAGCAACAGATTATAAGAAGCAAAAGTAACAGAATTAACTGACTTAAATGTGGTACATGGAAGAGAAGAAGGAAATAAGAATAACTCCAAGTATTCTGGCCTTGATGACTAGACAGTAGGGCCATTCCAAGCAATAGGAACCATGAAAATAGTAAGTTGAATGCAGGATAAAAAAAAGATGAGTGCCATAAACCTGTTGAGTATCCAGGTGAAAATGACAGTCAAGCACCTCAGTGTATATAACTCTTTCAGGATAAGAAAAACACTTTACCATTCTTAGACTGCCCCAAGTCCAGAAAGTGACATACACATAGTAAATTTAGATATTTATTATATAAAAAGAACAGGTAACAAAAGGGAATCCATGTGAAAATGAGATTTGGCCCAGTAAAAATTTATAGAAGACTTTACTTGAGTGCTTTTCTACCCATTAGAAGTTAGGGGAGAACCCAAAAGCATGACCTAACCTGGACTGTCAAACTAATTCACTATTAACACTTCTAAAACTGTCAAAGTGTGTCTATGAGGCATCTTACACATGCCATTAAATAAACATTTCTTGTGGAATACAACTTTCAGGGCTACCTAGCAATAAGACTCAGAGAATTAAAAATAGTAAGAATCAAAAGCTAAAGGCTCCTGACTTTCTCAACCCAATACTGACCTCTAGTGGATTAGAGGCATACATACAAATGACCTTTAGAATAAGAAACTAGTTGAAAGGTTTAGGCTTGCTTACAGATTGGAGGCCTTGGAGGCCTAATATAATTATATAGCCTTCAATAACAGGGGAGAAACAAAGCTTCTTGGAGAAAGATAGGTCTTACTCTGCAACTTATTAATTGGGCAGGTTAATTCTCTGTGCAATATCCTTATCTATCTATCTATCTACCTATCTATATAGATTAATCAAACCTACCTCGAAGCGGCCACAAGGCTTAAATGAGAAAATACATGTGAAGTCTCTTAAAACAAAAAAACAAAAAAGCAAACAAACAAAAAAACTCTACCTATCTTGCCGCTGAAAAAGAAATAGGAATCTTTTTTTTTTTTCTTTTTGAGACAGGGTCTCACTGTCACCCAGGCTGGAGTGCAGTGGCACGATATCGGCTCACTGCAACTTCTGCCTCCTGGGTTCAAGCGATTCTCATGCCTCAACCTCCTGAGTAGCTAGGATTACAGGCATGCGCCACCACACCTGGCTCTGTTTTTGTATTTTTAGTAGAGACGTGGTTTCACCATGTTGGCCAGGCTGGTCTCGAACTCCTGACCTCAAATGATCCACCCACCCCGGCCTCCCAAAGTGCTGTGATTACAGGCGTGAGCCACCGCACCCAGCCAGGAATCTTGTTTCACTATCTACTATGGAAACATCTGAAACCCAGCAATATTTCTATACATAATAATTAATGCACCTAATATCACTGTATAACAAATTTTGCATTTACATATATTTCAAGTATTATGTTTCTGTAATGGACACAATTAGTGCTTCACTTAAATCCTCTGTTTCATCTCTTATTCCAGCTACCATCAGCAACCAGTTCTGAACAGGCCTGGAAGCATCACATAACGTAACCTGACATCAGGTTACTTGGATACTTGTATACTTGGATACTTACAGTATACTTCTTGCTGCCTGCCCTAGGACTTTTCTAATACCAGAATGTGGAACCCCACAAGAAATACTTAGCACTCCTGGAGCACAATCTGGAAGTAAAACAACTCTTGAAAAGCAGCTGACAGAAATGTTTCTTTGCTTTGTTCCTTCCATAGTCAGTTCCAAAAGTCTTCTCAGAGAGTCCCATGGATTAAGGAACCAGACTGCCCTAGCATTGTACCATTGTACTAACTCTCCCACCTTCTCTTTTCATTCCTCCTAACTCTTACTTCTGTTTCATGAGATCATACTATTGAATAAACCAGACACATATCAACTCCCCAGGCTAAGAGAAACCAAAGCTAAAATAACATCCCATCAACAATATAGTAAAGTAGAATTGTGATCCCTTGTTTAGTGTCTGAAGTCCAAAGGATGACCATGAAAATAAATGTCAAAATCAAGACAGGAAGAATCCAAAGTTGCCACTTCAAATCTCACCAAACAAAATTAACTGTAAAGAAGCTGTAGTTTCAAACCAGGGTTTTTTCACACTTATCAGGACTGGCTCTGGACTCCATCTTTCTTTGGCAACCCACTCCAGTATCAGATTAAAACAAACAAACAAAATGAAAACAAAACAAAATCAAAGTGATTTAAAATGAAGGAAAAAGACCATCTTAAGATAATCTCAAAAAAGTTATTTGTATGTTATTGTCCATAGGAATGTATTTATGTGAACATGTGCATGTGTGCTTCATGTGATATTTTAAAACAAAGAAATAGACAGTTTTCTACACCTTCATCATGACCCAAAGGATTTCCATCAATATGGTTATTATACTTAGGATCTTTTTTATTTAAATTGAGGAAGGTGGTCACTATATCACCTTTAAAGTTCTAATAGTTACCCCAGGCCCAGGCAGATCTCCAAGTTCCTGAAGCACTCATCTCCCGGACAAGGAGTATGGGCTGCCTCCACCTCCCACACCCCACCCCTGCTGGCCAGTGCAGAGAACTTGGGACCAAGATTTCCCAGCTCCACACCTAGGCATAACTCTGGGCACTTGGTGGTCCCCCCCACTGGATTCTCCTTCAGCACTAGTGCTTGTGCCTGCCACTGGCAGACCTGTAGGTGGGCCTGCTGGGTCTGACCCCTTCCATCTTACCCATCACTCCCCCAACCCCCAGGACAAAGCTGGAAGCTGAGACCAGGGTGCACTCCACAGATCAGACCATTGCCGGAGGCAACAAGGAGCTTTCTCCCAATAAACAAGGATCAGATATATACCCAACCACACTGGGCACAATCAGCACTGACCCACATGCTGGCTTGCAAGTCCAATCACAGACTCATAAAATCTGCAGACAAAAGTTCATAGGCCATAGAAGAAAAGCCAAAAGACCCTGCCCAACATTCTCTGTAGTGATAGGCCTTAGGGAGGGTGAAAGAGAAGGGGAAATACATATATATATATATATATATATGCAAAAAATAAAAATTTAAACATTCTATCCACATGAAAATGATTACAGGCCAGGAGCAGTGGCTTATGCCTGTAATCCCAGCACTTTGGGAGGCCAAGGTGGGCTGATTGCTTGAGCTCAGGAGTTCAAGACCAGCCTGGGCAACATGGTGAAACTCCATCTCTAACTAAAAACAAAAGCTGGGCACCTGTGGCTGTGATCCCAGCTATTATGGAGGCTGGGGTGGAAGGATCACTTAATTTCAGGAGGCAGAGGTTGCAGTAAGCTGAGATCATACCATCATACTCCAGCTTGGGTTATAAAGTGAGACCTTGTCTCCAAAATAGAAAAGAATTACAGAATTTTTTTTTTTTAAGATGGAGTTTTGCTCTTGTTGCCCAGGCTGTAGTGCAATGGCATGATCTTGGCTCACTGCAACCTCCACCTCCCGGGTTCAAGCAAAGAATTACAGAAATTCGAAGTGCCAATGTCTCCAGCTGAGAAGGAAGCAGTACAAATATTCTGGCACCATGAAAAACCTGAATGTATTGACACAACCATAGGATCACACAAGGTCTCCAGCAATGGCTCCTAACCAAAATGTAAATTTAAAATTTAGAGTTGGGGAGTGATGGGTAAGATGGGAGGTGTCAGACCCAGCAGGCCCACCTACAGGTCCCGCAATTGGCCAGGCTGATCTCTTCTTTAACAAATAAAGAAATCAAAATGGATTGCAAAGAAGCTCAATGACATCTAAGAAAAAGTTGAAAATCAACACCAAGAAACTTCTAAATTAATCAAGGAAATGAAGAGAAAGATAAATACATTAAAAGAAATTAATTAGAGCTTCTGGAATTGACAAACTCACTTAGGGAATTTCAAAATACAATAGAAAGTTTTAGCAACAGGCTGGACAAAGTGGAAGAAAGAATTTCAGACTTTAAAGACCAGTCTTTGAACTAACCCAATCAGACAAAAATAAAGAAAATATAATTTTTAAAAATGAACAAAGTCTTCAAGAACTATGAGATTATGTAAAACAATCAAACCTATGAATTACTGGCATTCCTAAGAGTGAAGAAGAAAAAGTCAACAACCTGGAAAACGTATTTCAGGGAATAATTAAAGGTAACCTCCCTAATCTCACTGGAGAGGTAAACATACAGATATAAAAAATCCAAAGAACACCTGCAAGATACTACACAACATGAACATCATCAAGGCATATATTCAACACACTATCCAAGGTCAACCCTAAAGGAAAAATCTTACGGTAGCTAGAGAAAAAGGTCATATAACATACAAAAGGATACCCATGAGGCTAACAGTGAACTTCTCAGTAGAAATCTTACAAGACAGGAGAGATTAGGAAAATATTTTCAGTATTGTTACAGAAAAGAAATTCGAACCAAGAATTTGATATCCAGCCAATTAAACTTCATAAGCAAAGGAGAAATAAAATCTTGTCCAAACAAGCAAGCACTAAGGGAATTTGCTATGACTAGGCCCACCTTAAAAGAGATCCTTAAGGGAGTTCTCTCTCTCTCTTTTTTTTTTTTTTTTTTTAATGGAATCTTACTCTGTCGCCTGGGCTGGAGTGCAATGGTGCAATCTTAGCTCACTGCAATCTCCACCTCCTGGGTTCAAGCTATTCTCATGCCTCAGCCTCCTGAGTAGGTGCACGCTACCATACCCGGCTAATTTTTTGTGTTTTTAATAGAGATGGGGTTTCACCATGTTGGCCAGGCTGGTCTCAAACTCCTGACCTCAAGTGATCTGCCTCCCTTGGCCTCCCAAAGTGCTGGGATTACAGGCATGAGCCACCCTCATCAGGCCCCTTAAGGGAGTTCTAAACATGGAAACAAAAGAACAATACCTGCTACTACAAAAGCACACTTAAGTACATAGCCCACAAGACCCTATAAAGCAATAACAATAGAAACTACAAAGCAACCAGCTAACAATTTCAATATTAACCATGAATATAAAGTCTAAATTCCCTACTTAAAAGGCACTGATATGCAAGTTGTGTTAAAAAAAGAAAGAAAGAAAGAAAGAAAGAAAGAAAGAAAGAAAGAAAGAAAGAAAGAAAGAAAGAAAGAAAGAAAGAAAGAAAGAAGGAAAGAAAGAAAGAAAGAGAAAGAAAACAAGGCCCTTCCATCCTGTCTTTAAGAGACCCATCTCACATGTAATGACACCCATAGGCTCAAGGGATTTGGGCCTACTAATAGGCACAAATAGAAAACAAAACCAAAAAAAGCACAGGTTACCATTCTTACATCTGATAAATCATACTTTAAGCCAATAACTATAAAAAAGGACAAAGGAGGGCATTATATAATAATGAAAAGTTCAATTCAACAAGAAGACTTAACTATCCTAAATATATATGCACCTAACATTGGAGAACACAGATTCATAAAACAAGTTCTTCTTGACCTAAGAAAAGACTCAGACAACCACACAAAAATAGTGGAGGACTTCAATACCCCGCTGGTAATAGACAGATCACAAAGGCAGAAAACTAACAGACATTCTGGACCTAAATTCAACAGTGGACTAATTGGACCTAACAGACATCTACAGAACACTTCACCCATCAACCACAAATATACATTCTTCTCATTTATAGAAGGAACATACTCCAAGATCAATCACATCATTGGCCATAAGGAAAGTCTCAGTAAACCAAAAAAAAAAAAAAAAAAACCTGAAATCATACACTCTCAGAGCACAGTGGAATAAAAACAGAAATCAATACCAAGAAGATCTCCCAAAACCACACAATTACATAGAAATTAAACAACTTGTTCCTGAATAACATTTGAGTAAACAACAAACTGAGACAGAAATCAAAATATTCTTTGAAATAAATGAAAACAGAGACACAACATACCAAAATCTCTGGGATGCAACAAAAGCAGTGTTAAGAGGAAAGTTTATAGCCCTAAACATCTACCTAAAAAAGTTAGAAAGAACTCAAATTAATGATCTAATATCATATCTAGAGAAATGAGAAAAACAAGAACAAACTGACTCCAAAACTACCAGAAGAAAAAACCATCAGAGAACAATTGAACAATATTGAGATGCAAAAAAATGCATACAAAATATCAATGAAATTAAAAGTGTGTTGTTCTAAAGAAAAAACTAGATTGATAGATTATGAGCTAGATTAACAAATAAAAAAGAGAGAAAATTCAAAATAGCACCATCAGAAATGACAAAGCTGGCCAGGTGCAGTGGCTCATGTCTGTAATCCCAGCACTTTGGGGAAGGCCAAGGCAGGCAGATCACCTGAGGTCAGGAGTTTGAGACCAGCCTGGCCAACATGGTGAAACCCCATCTCTACTAAAAATACAAAATTTGACAGGCGTGGTGGCACACACCTGTAGTTCTAGCTACTAGGGAGGCTGTGGCAGGAGAATCACTTGAATCCAGGAGGCAGAGGTTGCAGTGATCCGAGATCACGCCATTGCACTCCAGCCTGGGCAACTGAGTGCAAAAAAAAAAAAGAAAGAAATGACAAAGGTGATATTACAAGAGATACCATAGAAATATAAAAGATCCTCAGGGCCTAGTATGAATGCCACTATGCACACAAAGTGGAAAATCTAGAGGAAATGAATAAATTCCTAGGTAACACAACCTCTAAAGATTAAATCAGGAAGATAGTGAAACCCTGCTGGACCAATATCGAGTTCCAAAACTGTATCAGTAATGAAAAAAAACCTACCAACCTAAGAAAAGCCCTGGACTAGATGTATTCATACCCAAATTCTACAAGATGTACAAAAAACAACCATTGGTACCAATTCAACTCACATATAGACCAAACAACACAATAGAGAACCCAGAAATAAAGCCACACCCCTACAACCATCTGATCTTCAACAAAGCCAACAAAAATAAGCAATGGGAAACGGAGTTCCTAATTCAATAAATGGTGCTGGGATAACTGGGTAGGTACATACCAAAGAATGAAACTGGACCCCTATCTTTCACATATACAAAAATTAACTATGATGGATTAAAGATTTCAATGGAAAACCTCAAACTATTAAAATGCTAGAAGAAAACTTAGGAAATGTCATTCTAGACATTAGCCTTGGGAAATACTTTATGTCTAAGTCTACAAAAGCAAATGCAACAATAACAAAAATTGATAAATAGGGCCTAATTAAACTAAAGAGCTTCTACACAGCAAAAGAAACTATCAACAGAGAAAACAGATAACCTACATAGAGAAGGGGAGAAAATATTTGCAAACTATGCATCTGATATCCAGAATCTATAAGTAACTTGAACAATTCAACAAGCAAAAACAAATAACCCCATTAAAAAGTCAGCAAAAGACATGAACAGGCACTTCTCAAAAGAAGACATACAGCAAACTTAGCCGGGTGCAGTGGCTCACGCCTGTAATCCCAGCACTTTGGGAGGCTGAGGCGGGCAGATCATGAGGTCAAGGATCAAGACCATCCTGGCCAACATGGTGAAACCCCGTCTCTACAAAAAGTACAAAAATTAACTGGGCGTGGTGGCACATGCCTGTAATCCCAGTTACTTGGGAGGCTCAGGCAGGAGAATCACTTGAACCTGGGAGGCAGAGGTTGCAGTGAGCTGAGATCGCGCCACTGCACTCCAGCTTGGCGACAGAGCCAGACTCCGTCTCAAAAAAATAAAAAAATAAAGAAGACATACATCAACAAACAAAAATATGAAAAAATGCTCACCATCACTAATCATCAGAAATGCAAATCAAAACCACAATGAGGTGCCATCTCACACCAGTCAGAATCGCTACTATTAAAAAGTCAAAAAACAACAGATGCTGGTGAGGCTGCAGAGAAAAGGGAATGCTTATACATTGTCAATGGGAATGTAAATTAGTTCAGCCACTGTGGAAAGCAGTTTGGAGATTTCTCAAATAACTTAAAACAGAACTACCATTTGACCCAGCAATCCCATTATTGGGTATATATCCAAAAGAAAACAAATCATTCTGTCAAAAATACATATGAACTCACGTGTTCATTGCAGCACTATTTACAATAGCAAAGATGTGGAATCAACCTAGGTGCCCATCAACAGTGGACTGGATAAAAAAATGTGGTACATATACATCGTGGAATACTATGTAGCCATAAAAAGTAATGAAATAATGTCCTTTGCAGCAGCATGGATGCAGCTAAAGACCACTATCCTAAGCAAACTAACGCAGAAACGGAAAATCAAATACTGCATGTTCTAACTTATAAGTCAGAACTAAGCATTGCATAATCATGGACGTAAAGATGGCACTGGGGACTGACTAATAAAGCGGGGAGAAAAAGGAAAGAAAAGGGTTGAAAAACTAACTGTTGGATACTATGCTCACTATCTGAGTGACAGGATCATTCACATCCCAAACCTTAGCATCACACAATATACCCATGTAACACGTGGCCACCTGAAACTAAAATAAAATCAGAAATTATTTTTTAAAGTAACGATGATAATAGTATGTTAGGGCCACCTTATCTTTAACAAAAAGTACATATATAAAAGAATTGTGTTGGTTTTGTTGATAAAAAAGTAAGCAAATAAATAAAATTATAATCATTGGGTGTCAAAGAGAATCATCAACAGAGTAAAAAGGCAGCCTAGAAAGTGGAAGAAAATATTCACTAATCATGTATCTGATAAGGGATTAATGCCCATATTATATGAAGAATTCCTTAAATGCAACAACAAACCCGATCTTTTTAATGGGCAAAAGAGTTGAATAGACATTTCTTGAAAGCATACATACAAATGTCCAACAAAAATATGAACAGATGTCAACATCACCAATCATGCAAGTTAAAACCACAAGGAGATATCCTCATGCCCATTAGGACAGTCACTATTAAAAACAAATAAAATGACAAGTGTTAGCAAGGATGTGGATAAATTGGAAACCTTGTGCATTGTTGGTGGAAATGTATAGTTTTCCACTACAGAAAACAGTATGGAGGTTCCTCGAAAATATTTAAAATGAAATTAAAACATTATCCAGAAGTCCCATTTCTGGGTAAATATCCAAAGACTTTAAAGCACTAAATCAAAGAAATACCTGCAAGCACATGTCCGCTGCAGCATTATTAACAATAGCCAAGAGGTGAAAGCAACCCAAACATTCATCAAAGGATGTATGGATAAAGAAAATGTGGCATATACATACAATGAACTATTATGTGGTCTTAAGAAAATTCCGTCACATTTTACAGCATGTATGAATCTTAAGGACATTACGCTAAGTAAGCGAGTCATAAAAATTTTTTTAAAACTGTATGAAACCACTCATATGGGGTATCTCAAGTAGTCAAACTAATAGAAATAGAAAGTAGAATGGTGGTTGCTAGGGGCTGGGAGCAAGGGAATATGGGGCGTTAATGTTCAATGGGTATACAGTTTCAGTTTTGCAATATTAAAAAGTTCTAGAGATCTGCTGTACAACATTGTGAATATACTTAACACTACTGAACTGCACAATTACAGCTTGACCACACTGGGAAAAATTGATTAATGATTTTAATTTTTTAAAATTATAATTGATATCCTTAGCCCTTTGAAAATTGAAAGGTTTGACTCCAGATTATAGTTAAATATTTATTTCATTGGTAGATGAGGAGGTATTTGTACTATTAGAACTCAGTGTAATAAGATGGACACATACAGAACATTATAATTTGTGTGAAGCAATAATGAAATTTTTACAGAATTCTCTAGTGAATTTGAGTAATTCCCAGCTCTTTTTAAATATTACCTTTTTCCTTTACATAGACATATACACACTCACACCAACATGGATTAATTGTACTTACTTGATAGATTTCTTCATAGGAAAGTAAAGAATTAAAAGAATTACTATGAAAAAACAAGGCAGTGAGGCAAAGAAGAAAAAAACACCAGAAAAGAGTCATGATATCTAACTTGCTCTAAATGCGACTATTTGTATAATCTTGTGTCATTTTACTCACTTAAAAAATAAAAAATTTGAGCCCTTAAAATAGATTTAGTCCTAAATTCTATATATTTATTATTTTGACACTTGAAACAATATAAATTCAGTGCAAAAAAGTAGAATATAACATTTATCTTACTTCAAAAATGAAAAAAGAGGTAAATTTTTAAAAACCACAACGCTTTCTGATAAGACAGTTGACACACTTAGTAACTCTTTAATAATTGATATGCATATTTGAGTTGAAATAACTAGTTCAAAGTAAAAAATTAATTTATTTTATTTCCTTCTACCATCTTCAACAAAGTATTACAAAGTGCTCTGAACTTCTGGAATGTTACCAAAATGCAAAACATTCAGTCGTATGTACTGAGTATTCAAAATACTTAAATTAAGCATACATTCCAGAAAAAAAAAAAAAGTACTTTTTGTTAAAAGAGTAATGTTTCAAATTTTGGCAATGAACAGGATATGCAGGTCTATCTGGTAATTTATTTGGCTTCAAGTGATCCGCTGTGATGTAGTGTGTACCTGAAAATTAGTTTTCCCCTAGCAAAACTAAGGGGAATCTAAAAGGTTGTTGAGAGCCAGGGCACTGGGTTACTAGAATTATCTCCCCATGTCTACTTTACTCTCTTTTTTCTCCTCATGTGTTTGCACCAAAAAAAATGATATAACAGATCTGATATAACTTAGTTGACATGGCATTGAATGGGGAAAAAAAAGGTATGTTAGAAAGCCACATTTGGATTTAAACATTCTGTTTCAAATAAAGGCTTCTGTAAGAAGTCCAGTGAAAAGAAGAAATTCAAAGACCACATCAAAGTGAAGGGTAGTACTCCAAGCTGCCCTCCAAAGAGTGGATAATGACGAAGGAAGCCAATTTTTCGCAGAGGAAACATGTACCTTTAGTGTGGTTTACTAGAAAAGCCAGGACATAACATCTCCTAACCTGTAAATTACCTCGGCGATGGGGCATAATCTTAGGATTTCAGTAATGTTGTGGATAGAAGTCATTGGCTACGTAGGTTGCTAATGAGATGAAGGATGGGTGATTCAAGCGCATATAAGACAACTTATCATAGACAAAAACTCCATATAAAGAAAACTTTGATTATGATCCATTCATATTATACCAGTAGTATAAGCTACTGATAACAAAGCAAATCTAGAAAACCAATATGAATAACATTGTACTTTATAAACACAAGTAGAAAAGTTATAAAAATGAAAATTAGTGTCCACACTCTAAGAGTATTTTAAGAAAAGCTATCAAGAGACCCAATCAATACATAATAGAAATATTAACAAGAAAATAATATAAGTTACTATGCTATGCTCGATTCACATTCCCCAGAAATTCAACATATAACAACAAAAAATGGCAAAAAATTAAAGATCTAAAGCCTAGCTTTGTCCACAATGAGGGTTTTTATTAAAGATTCAAAAGTTCAAAATTAAAATCATTCACTTCACTTTATGTACAACCACCTAGCACTGTAACTAGCACAGAACAGATATTTTTAAAATGAGTTTCTTTCTTCCTTCCATAATCAATGTTTCTTTATCAACAACTTCTGCTAACACAGAAGGTATATTTTTATAGACCACACTAGGCAGGTATGATCAGTATCATTACAGGGAGATAGATCATATCTCTACTGCCTATTCCTTTAAGAAGTGTCATAGGAAAATGGATAGCATAATTGCCATTTAGTCAACCTATGAAAGACCAAACAAAAGAACCATAATCTAGCTTATAACAATGAATTAAAAAGCTGATTACAATTTCTTACAAAAATTGAGTTTTGATGAACCATAGTAGAGAGCTAGGAAGTGTGTGAGAGAATAGAGAGAACATCTCTATTGCCTGTTCTGTAAAAGAGTGCCATAGAAAAAAGAATAGCAAAAATTGCAATGTACCCAATCTATGAAAGACCAAACATTATAAATTAAGATCTAGTTTATGAAAATAAATTAAAAGACTAGTACAAATGTGTCACAAAAATTGAGGAGTAGGTTATCAGAGTTAATCAAAATGAAGTTATTAAAACGTCTAATTTGGACCACCTGTCTACATACGTGATTTTTAAACGTCTTATCTTTATCCACCAATGAAGCTACTGATGTTTGTTTAAAAAGAAATGCAAACTAAATTGTTGTTTTGTGATTGTCACTGGAGCTGATTATTACAGAACTGAAAGACAGCTACTGTTACCTCAGGTTCAGAGTAGTTACTGCTCATTTTGTCTGCTATTTTATGAGTCCTTTTAAGGGACTAAGACACACAATATTAAGAAACCATTTATAATAACCTTTTCAATGGCATCATATTCCTAAGAAACAATATTACCAAAAGCAGCCTTTCTATAAGAAGAAAAAGAGAATAAAGTTAATAAAAAATGACAGCAAAAATGGCTCAAGGCCAGAGACCCATTTGAAACTTCTAAAATCTTCCTAAAATCAGATGGACACGTGTTCTCTTATTGCTAGGTGTAAAACTATACACTCACACAAACTTCTGTTTCCAGTTTTAACTTAAAAGCCAGGTGTTTCTCAAGATATTAAAGGTTCCTATACATCCTCCTAATGAAATTTAGCTTTGTTTTCACAGCAGGTATTTAGTGCAGTAAAAATAATCAAGTGTACAGTCATCAATGTGTAAATCAGAGGGTCTGTAAATAATTTTGAATTTAGAAATATCATGATGTAGCAAATAAAAAGGGAAAATTAAAGGAGGAAATAGAAATGTCTGCTAACAGGGAATCAGATCGGAAAAAGAATAAGAAATTTATACAACATAAATATGAAGAAATATTACTCAATTAATTTTTTAAAAACCATGTATTGAAAGAATAGTTACATGGAGAAATGTTCTTAATATTATGTTGTTTAAAATATATATATTTATATATACAATATCAAAATTTTATAAAACAAATGTGAATATAAATAATTGTAAAGAATATTCACTTCTGGCAATGGTGAACTAGATAATTTAGATAAGAAAAAGAACAACAAAGTATAAAAGCCAACTGCTTAAAGACATCAGAGAGCTAAAAAGATGGCGAAAACCTTTTGGGCCAGTATCCAGGAAAGGGAAGTGCCATGGGGAAGAGAGTCCAATGTTTGTAGCCATTCTTCCTTTGAGGGCATTTCCAATACAGGAGGGGTGACAGAGTGACTAAGTGGCACTTTTAACAATGCCAAAGGATTAGAAAACAAATACAGAAGTCAAGTTCCAACAGTTAAGAATGGCCTTGATATATCCCTTACTTTGGGTTGGAACCCTGAACACTTGAACTCTATGACAAGGGTACACCAGGATTAGACGGACTGATTAGACTGACTGTCCCTTGCAGGAACCCACACTAAGCATGAAATTGGATTAAGGTAATTACAAAGTACTAGTGTCCCCCAGGATTCTGGAATAATACTGTCCACTGGTGTCTGATCAAAGCAAATGTGAATCATCTCCAAAAAAAGACACCATCATCCCAGACTTTCAATGGTTTCTACAAACAATTTTGACACGACAGTGCTGTGAGGCTGTGATATAATAAGAAATATATATTTGGTCTTCATCCCCACTGCCCAGCACAGAGTTTTGAAAACCTTTGTAACTTCCTAAGTGACAAAACTGATGTGAGCATCTTTAATTATAATATTTGGGTTTTGTCCCTGGTTTCTGGCACAGAGCACCTGAACACCCTTGGAATTTCTGAGTGTAAGAGGAGTATCCTTTTTATTCATAAGCTCCTTTCAACCATACCTGAGTTTGTGCTAATAACATGACTCTTGGCAGATGGGGGCTGGTTACTAGAGGAATCAACCACAGGATTAAAAGGTTCAAATTCTCAGCCCCACCCCTTGACATCAAAGAAGAAAAGAAGGGGTGGAAATTAGTTCAATCACCAGTGGCCAGTGATTTAATCAATCATGTATACACAATGGAACCTCCATAAAAACCCTAAACAACAGGGTTGGAGAGCTTCCAAGATGGTGAACACGTCAAGATACTGAAAGGGTAGCATGCTTGAAGAGGCCATGGAATCTCCATGCCCTTCCTCCATACCCTGTCCTATGCATATCTTCCATTTGGCTATTCTTAAGTTGTACTCTTTCTAATAAACTGTGTTTATTAGTAAGTAAAGTATTTCTTTGGGTTCTGTAAACCATTACATCAAATAATAAAACCTGAAGAGGGAGTCATCAGAACCCCCAATTTGTAGCCAAGCTAAATGGAAGTATGGGTAAACAGGGGACTTACTCCTTGGGATTGTTATCAGCAGTGGGGGCAGTATTGTAGGACTGAGTCCTTAACCTTTGGGGTCTGCTATAACTTGTTAGATAGTAACACAATTGAGTTAAATTGGAGGACATTCAGTTGATGTTCAGAGCGAATTAGAGAATTGCTTTTTGTAGAAAACCATTTGCTGTCAGAACTGTTACCAGAATAGAAAAACAATTTTTCCCTTCAAATGCCAGGGATGCAATCAAAAGTAACCAAGCACAAAAGGAGTAAGACAAGATGAACAAAAACGAATAGGAGTCTTAAAAAAAAAGCAGAGGAAAGAGATATAACAGAGCCCTCAAATTTCTAATTATTAGATACAGACTTTAAGGAATCAAAGGCAAAACATCACTACAAACCCAACATTCAATGGATAAGAATAGAATATTACAAAGAACTTTATGCCTATATATTCAACAACTTAGTTGAAACAGATTCCTTATAGATGTAAACTACTAAAGCTAACTCAAAAAGAAAATGATAACCTGAATAACCTTGTATATATTAAAGAAATGGAACATGTAGATAAAAACCTTCCAACAAGTAAAACACAGGGACTATTGGTTCCCTAGTAAATTCTATCAAACATTCTGGTTGTTGTTATTGTTGTTGTTGCTGTTGTTAAGACAGGCTCTTACTGCACTGTCCAGGCTGGAGTGCAGTGGCATGAACACAGCTCATTGCAGCCTTGACCTCCTGGTCTCAACTGCCCAAACTCAGCCTCCCAAATAGTTGGGACCACAGGGGCATGATACCATGCCTGGCTAATTTTTTAAAATTTTTTGTAGAGACAGGGTGTTACTATGTTGCCTGGGCTGCTCTCGAACTCTTGGACTCAAGCAATCTTCCCACCCTGGCTTCCCAAAATGTTGAGATTACAGGCATGAGCCACCACAACCACTCTGTATTAAACATTTAAGGAAGAAATACACATCAATGCCACACAACAACTTCAGAAAATGGAGGAGAACCGGACATATCCAAACTCATTTTACCAGGCCAATACTACCCTAATACTAAAGACTAGAGTCAATCTAGCAAACAAAAAGGCAAATGAGCACAGTGCTTTACAATGACCTATCTAAATTTAAGTAGGGAAATGACTGAACACCCAGGAGATGATGAATGCTGCCCAGCCACCTCCATACTTTGAGTAAGGTGCACCTCCAAAGAAAGACAATTATATATGCTTGGAGAAAGTGTTTTGATACAAACAACCCAACTTGTTTCTGCTGTCTTCCTATTACTGCCAACTTATTCATGACCCTGATCATAACAAGAGCTAAATGACCACTATAATGTATTTTCTATGAGAAAAAAGGTTTCCATTTGTTTGGTTGACTAACATACCTAAATATTTGCAACAAAACCTGGCATTTAGAAAACAGTAACAAATGGTTAAAATAAATGGATTTCTACACAAAAATTTAAAACCAAAGTTTTCCAGCCTTCTAGCTCATTTTCAAGAGGATGATTCAAATAGTATATAATTAAAGAAAGAAAGATACCAAAGAAAATCTATGCACAATATAGTCTTTAGAAAATACAGATCTAGAAATTAACATTCCCATTCAAAGACAATTAATAAGCATGGAGAGGCCAGATGCAGTGGCTCACGCCTATAATCCTAGCACTTTGGGAGGTAAAGGTGGGTAGATCACTTAGGTCAGGAGTTCCAGACCAACCTGACCAACATGGTGAAACCTCGTCTCTACTAAAAATACAAAAATATTAGCCAGGCACAGTGGCGCATGCTTGCAATCCCAGCGACTTGGGAGGCTGAGGCAGGAGAATCACTTGAACTCAGGAGGCAGAGATTGCAGTGAGCCAAGATGGTGCCACTGCACTCCAGCCTGAGCAACAGAGCAAGATTCTGTCTCAAATATATATATAAATATATATATACACACACACACACATATATATATATAACAAAGACAATTAATAAGCATGGAGAAAAAAATGACCAAAAAGAAAAGACATATAAAGATAAGCTAATAATATAATTTTTAAAATAAAAATATTAAAAGAAAAAATTTTTGAAAAAATAATCTTGTGTAGTAAAAGAAAAAAAAGTTTCTATAATATCAAGAAGTTAAGAAAAATGAATACTACAGAAAAGTTATCAAAGAAGAGACACAACATGCTTTTATAAAGTAATATGTCAGATGAATATTCTTTTAAAGAGTGATGACAGTTAATGGAAGAAATAGAAAAAACTTAAAAGCAATACAGAACTGAAAACCCCTTAGAAGCCAGAAGCAATACCAAATTAGGGTCATAAAGGAGAGAAGTGACACAAATTTTTTTTTAAAGACATGGATACACAATAAGGAAACAGACAAAAATATGAAAGAAATTAGAGAAATGATAAATACGGAAGACTGACAATGGAATGCCAACATACTTTAATTATTTTCAGATTAAGAGAAAAGAAAAAGTAGAATATAAAAATACTGAAGGCTAAAAAAATGTTTCAAGTTCTCAATTTGCACAAATAAGACTACCATGTTCCAAAAGAAATAATCAATACCAAAATATAGCTTAGAAAGTTTCCTGAACTTGAAGTCTAAAGATCTTATCACCAAGTCAAAAGAAGCATACCACACCACAAGTGGGAAAAAAAAAGAAAAGGAAGGCCTCTGGCTTCTCCTCAATAATAATAGATGTCAAAAGACAAGAGGTCTGGTGAGACAGCCCAGGAAGAATGAGTTCTAAAAATAGTATAAAAAGCCAAGGTGGAACAGACTTCTGGTTTAGCTCCAAAGTGTGAAAAGCTTAGAAGCTGTGACTCCCATATTCACAACAAGAAAAAAGATGAAAAACTAGAAAACAAACCAACTCTTCTCAGATCCATCAGAGAACTGAGGTCTCAAGACAAGCTGCTACCCAGAAAGTTAGAGAGACAGGTGAATACAGAGAAAGCACAACTATCATGAGCGGAAACCCCTGGTGCCTACCTAGTAACAGGTAGGAAAACTTAAATGATACATAATTACTGGAACAGTGTTAAAACTCTTTAAAAGGCCCAGTCTTAGAGGGGCTCATGAGTTTTACTTTTAGGAGCTTTCCAAGGTTCTCATGGAGAATCCCCTCCCGCTTCCAGCAAAGAAAGGAGAAAAGTAACCATTTTGAAATATGCTCCCTCTAGTCTTCCTTTGTTATATAAAGGAAGAAAAACATAAAGGAAGAGAAGAAGAAGGAGAAGAAGGAGGAGGAGGAGGAGGAGGAGGAAGAGGAGGAGGAGGAGGAGAGAAGGAGAAGGAGAAGGAGAAGGAGGAGGAGGAGAAGGAGAAGGAGAAGGAGGAGGAGGAGAAGGAGAAGAAGAAGGGTCAAGAAACTCTGAAGGTCTCCCTCTAGTCTTCTTTTCTTATATAAAGGAAGAAAAACATAAAGGAAGAGGAGAAGGAGGAGGAGGAGGAGGAGGAGGAGAGAAGGAGAAGGAGAAGGAGAAGGAGAAGGAGAAGGAGAAGAAGAAGGGTCAAGAAACTCTGAAGGTCACAGTCCAGGAAAGTTGGTTCAGTATTTTTTAACGAGAGAGAGATTTAATCTTAATACTACAGAAAGCTTCCTGCCTCCAACCCCAAAAGCCTTACCACCACATTAATAACAGTGAATTATAACTGAAAGAGCTACAAAACAAGTACTTTGTTTAAAAAGGAGCTACTAGGGAAAGCTAAAGACAAGGGAGAGAAAAACAAGGACACAAGAGGAAATTGAAGGCTCTGACACCAAAAATTACAGTAAACATTAAATACAGACTAACTCCTACCTAGATAAATACTCATGTTAAAATCCTATTTATCTCAGCTCTTAATATCTGATGCATCATGTCTATCAGAGAGGGTGGAATGGGGAATAATTATTGTACAGCTATCTCTATTTACTCCTAAAGCATTTCCATTATCCCAAAAAGAAACCCTATACCCAATATCCTTAAGGTTTCTTTTTGGGATAATGGAAATGTTTTAGGAGTAAATAGAGACAGTTGTACAAAACTGAATATACTAAATGCCACTAAATTGTTCACTTAAAGATGGATAATTTTATGTTATGTAAATCTTACCTCAATTTAAAATTTTTAATTCTTAAAAATAATACCAATAATGGATTAGGTTATTACAGTTTATGGATAATGGAAATTAATGACAGCAATGTTATAAGGAACTAGAGGGAGGAACTGGGAACACTCTGTTACAATGTATCTGCCCTACTATGAAGCATTACACTGTTATTTGAAAGTAGACTTAGATTAATTATAAATTGATATTGCAAACCCAAGAACAACTGGTAAAAATTTTTAAAGAAAGTATAATTATATGCTGAGAGGGAAAATGGAATTATATAAAATACTCAATTAAAACCACAAAAGGCAGGAAAAAAAGATGTTTTAAAGGAACAAAGAACACGCATAATAACAATATAAAAGTAATAAATATAGTAGCTATTAATCCAATTAAATCAATAATCACCTTAAATGTGATTTGTCCAAATATACTAACTAAAATGAGATGGAAAGAGTGGATGAAAAGAAAGACTTAGCTATATGTTGCCTATAAGAAACCCACTTTAAGTATAAAACTACAGATAGATTAAAAATAAAGAGATGGAGAAACATATACCACATCAACAGTAACAAAAAGAAAGCTGGAGTCACTATATCATTTCCAGACAAAGCACATTTCAGAACAAATAAAATTATCAGGGATATAGAGAGGCACTACATAATGATAAAGGAGTCAATTCTCCAAGAAGATACAACAGTCCTTAGTGGGTATGCACCTAACAACAGAGCACCAATATGCATAAGGCAAAAACTGATAGAACTTCAAGAGAAAACAAAAAAATTATTATTATTATAATTGGAGAATGCAATATACATTTATCAATAATTGAACAATCCAGCAGGCAGAAAATCAGTAATAGCTAAACTGAACAACTGGATCTACTTGACATTTGTAGAATACTTCATTCAATAATAGCAGAATAGACACTTTTCTCAAGCTTACATGGAAAATCCACCAAGGCATACCACACTGATGGCCATAAAACACACTCAAAAAATATGAAAGAATAGAAATCAAAAGACATACCCACTCAGATCACAATGGAATGGAACAAGAAATCAATAATAGAAAATCCCAAAATATTTTGAGATTAAACGACATACTTCTAAATAATACATGAGCCAAAGAAGTCTCAAGAGAAGCTTTTTAAAAATGTAAACGAAATAAAACCTAAAATACAACTAATCAAAATTTGTGGTATACAGCAGAAACAGTGCTTACAGGGGAATTTATAGCATTTAATGCATAAACCAGTAAAGAAGAAAGATCTAAATTCCACCTAAGGAAACTAGAGAAAGGGCTGCAATATAAACTTAAGCAAGCAAAAGAAAAGAATAATTAACACTGGAGTAGGAATCGATGAAATTGAAAATAAGAGAACAATAGAGACAATGAAATGAAAAGCTGGTTCTTTGAAAAGACTGGTAAAGTTGACAAATCTCTAGCCAGGTTAACTGCAAAAAGGGAGATAAACAGAAGCCATAAATTACAAATAGCACAACCATAAGGGAGACCATCGTTACTAATCCCATGAACATTAAAAGGATAACAAAAGAATATTATGAACAAATCTATACTCATAAATTTGATAACTTTGATGAAACAGAGCAATTCCTTGAAAGACATAATCTACCAAAATTAGTTTATTGAAAAATAAATAATTTAAATATATCTGTATCCCATATCTATTAAACAAATTGAATTAATAATTAATAACCTTTCAAGACAGAAAGCAGCAAATCCAAATAAGTTAGCTGGTGAACTCTACCATTTATGAAAGAAATTATTGAATTCTCTACAATCTCTTCCAAAAAAATAGAAGCACAAAGACGCTTCCTAACTCATTCTATTAAATCAGCATTTCGTAATATCAAAGCCAGATTTTAAAACTTACTAGAAAGGAAAAGTACAGATCAATATCTCTAATGAACACTGATGTAAACATCCTCAACAAAATACAGTAATGCAAATTCAATAATGTATAAAAAGAATTAAACATCACAACAAGTAAGGCTTGTTATAGGTGTGTAAGGCTGGTTTGACATTAAGAAATCAATTAATATAATCCAACACATCCATAGGTTAAAAAAGATGAAAAATGATCATATCAAAAAATGAAAAACAAGCATTTGAGAAAAACCAACACCATTCATCATAATAACTCTCAGCAAACTGCTAATAGAAGGAAACTTCTGAAACCTGATGAAGAACATCCATAAAAAACCTATATCACATCATATTTGACAGTGAGAAACTAGATGCTTTCCTCCTAAGATCAGGAACAATACAAGGATGTCACTTCTCACCACTACTATCCAACATCATATTGGATGTCCTAGCTAATGCAATAAAGCAAGAAAAGGAAACAAAATATACATAAATTGGGAATATAACTGTATTTGTTTGCCAACCACATGACTATTTTAGAAAATTCCAATGAATCACTGGGAGAAAAAAAAAAAAAAAAAGCCCTCCTAAAACTAAGTGATTATAGCAAGGCTGCAGGATAGAGGTGAATATACAAAAGTCAGTTGCTTTACTAAATACTAGCAATGAACAACTGAAACTTGAAAGTCAAAACCCAATGCCATTTACATTAGCACCCCAAAGAAACAATTAGGTATAAATCTAAAAAATGTGTACAAAGCCTATAGGAGGAAAACTACAAAACTCTTATTAAAAAGACCAAAGGAAACAGAAATAAATGAAGAGATATTCCATGTTCATTGATAAGAAATCTCAATATTAGGATATCCATTTCTCCCAAATGATCTAAAGATTCAACACAATTCCAATAGAAAATTCTAGTAAGTTATTTTGTGACTATTGACAAACTGATTCTAAAATTTGTATGGAAAGGCAAAAGACACAGAATAGTCAACATAACACTGACGAAGAAGAAGAAGATCAGAGGACAGTGTCCAACTTTAAGACTTACTATAAAATGTAAAACTGGCTGGGAGCAGTGGTTCACATGTGTAATCCCAGCACTTTGGGAGGCCAAGGCCATCAGATTGCTTGAGCGCAGGAGTTCGAGACCAACTTGGGCAATATAGTGAGACCCTGTCTCTACAAAAAATACAAAAATTAGCCCAGTATGGTGGCATACACCTGTTAGTTCCAGCTACTGGGGAGAATGAGGTGGCAGTTTCCCTTGAGCCTGGGAGGCATAGGCTGCACTGAGCCAAGACTGTGCCACTGCACTCCAGCCTAGGCAATGGGGTAAGACCTTATCTCAAAAAAATAAAATAAAATAACTAAGACTGTGATATTGGCAAAAGAACAGACAAATAAATCAAAAGAACAGAATACTGAGTCTAGAAATAGACCCACACAAATAGAGTCAACTGATCTTTGACATGAAAATGAAGAAAATCCAATGGAAAGGAGAGTCATTTCAACAAATAGATGATGGAACAGCTGGAAAGCCACATGCAATAAAATGAATGTAGACACAGACCCTAACATGGTTCAAAAAATGTGACTTCGATAGATCATAGACCTAAATGTAAAACACAAAAATATAAAACTTCTGGACAATAGCAAGAGATAACCTAGGTAACCTTGGGTTCAGTGACAATTTTTTAGATACAACACCAAAAGCATGACCTATGAAAGGAAAAAGTGATAAACTGGAATTCATTACAACTTAAAACATCTTCTCTGTAAAAACAATGCTAAGAAAATGAAACACAATGCACAAACTGGGTTAGAATGCAGTAAGAAAATGAACAAATCTATTTAAAAAAAAAAAGGCAAAGGATTCAACAAACACCTCATCAAAGATATACAGATAGGAAATAAGCACATATAAAGATGTTTAATGTCATCTGTTATGAGAAGATTTCCAATTAAAATAACAAGTAGACACCATTATAGACTTGTATGGCTAGGGCGCTATACATACATACATACATATATATATATATATATATTTCCCCCCCTGAAACGGAGTCTCACTCTGTCACCCAGGCTGGAGGGCAGTGGCGCGATCTTGGCTCACTGCAAGCTCCACCTCCCGGGTTCATGCCATTCTCCTGCCTCAGCCTCCCAAGTAGCTGGGACTACAGGCGCCTGCAACCACGCCCAGCTAATTTTTTTGTATTTTTAGTAGAGACGGCGTTTCACCATGGGTTAGCCAGGACGGTCTTGATCTCCTGATCTCGTGATCCACCTGCCTCGGCCTCCCAAAGTGCTGGGATTACATGAGTGAGCCGCTGCGCCCAGCCTGTATGGCTAAAATGTTTAAAAGCAACAATAACAAATGCTGATGAGGGTGTGGAGCAACAGGAACTCTCGTTCATTGCTGGTGGGAATGCAAAATAGTACAGACACTTTGGCAGTTTCAAAGAACAAAACTAAATGATCAACCAATGGATCCACCTTACCATATGATCCACCAATCATGTTCCTAGTTATTTACACAAATTAGTTGAAAATTTATGTCCACAAAAAAAACTGCAAACAAATGTTTATAGCAGCCGTATTCATAATAGCCAAACCTTAGAAGCAACAAAGACGTCTTTTGGTAAGTGAATGGATAAACAAACCGTGGTATATTCATACGATGGAATATCATTTGGAAATAAAATGAAACACACCATGAAAAGGCAGAGAGGAACATTAAAAATGCATACTACTAAGTGAAAGAAGCCAGTTTGAAGGCCAGATACTATACGATTCCAATTATATGACATTCTGAAATAAGCAAAACTACAGAGGCAATTGAAAGATCATTGGTGGCCAGGGGGTTGGTGGGGGATAGGAGGAAGAATCAATGAGTGAGAATGTTCTTCTAAGTGGTCTAGGTCTCTTATAAACCTCTACCTAATTATTTCCCTTTTCTCAGTAAAAGATCATCCGCTGAAATGTAGGTTCAGGTAAATTTGGAGGATTCAGCAACATGAGAAGTTTGAAATAGTCACCCCAGAGAAAGAAAGCAAGACTTAAGAGATGATCATAAGAATTTATAAGAACCATGAATGTCTTGGTCAGTTCAAGTAGCATGACTGTAGTAGATAAATCAGGATAATTATATTACTGTTTCCATGAATGAATATAATTCTCAGTAGCCATAATGTTTTTCTTGTTGTGGATTTTATGCTTAAGTTTCTTCCTTCTTCATTAAAACCAACATACTCCATGTAAGAAACAGACAGAATGATGAATATAGTGATTAATGGTTAAGACATAATATTCTCTCAGCAAAAGAACAGACCAACCAAGTTGACAGCTCCATATTCACATGCCTATCAATTAATTAAAATACTTCAAATATCTGATTGTTACTTTAGATTCCATCTGCTATAATAGATGGCTTATATAGAACAGCAATCTGATAAAAATTTTAATTCCTACTAACAATGTATGAGTTCATGTCAAAATATGCTTTTGATTATAAATACTACATATATACAATTTCTGTTGTATATATTAATAGCATCATTCTGTCACACAGGTTATTGACTTCTGCTAACATATCCAAGACACATAAAGAAAGATGAGCCCCAAATTCAAAACAAGCAGTCTGTTGAGATCGAACATCAGCCTTAGATCAAAATTAAGCATTCCTCCTCCTCACTCAGTATACTTGGATCTGAATGAAATTAATCACAGCCATCAATGTCTAAAAATGACAGCTTCTAGGAGATGGTGACACACAAATTTTTTGGAACAAGGGTCTGGCTTTAACCTGAGTCATCAGCCCCCCTCTCCTCCCAAAAAAATAGGAGGAGGAGGAGGAGAAGCAACACTAGGTAGAAGAGAAGTGGGTGGGAGGGAAAGAAAATAGTCAGGGTTAACTTGTGTATGGACAGATGGTTTTTTTTTTTTTTTTTTTTTTAAAGCACTTTCTTTTCCACCAGGGAATATCAGTGGCCTTTTAAGCAGTTTCACATTTAAATGTGTGTTCTGACAGTCATGTCAGAGCCTGGGTAAAAGCCTTTTCATGGAAATCATTAAAACGAAAAGATCCAGACAAGAGGCCTGTTTTTTTCCAGGGAGACAGGGTAGAATAGAATAATGTCACTTTTAAAAGATGGAAGTACCGTAAACACTGAAGGGATAGACGAAACACCTTCTTTACCCTCCCTTCCCCTCCCCTGGCCCCCCAGCACCTGAGAATTTTTACCTGCTGCTGTCTAGAATACTCTATTATCAATAGTCAAGGATCCTTGGGGATAAGGTTAGGAGTGAGGAGAAAAAGAAGAAAAAGCCTACAACTGTACATCAACTTGTGATTCAAAGCAGGAGAGAACAGAGCAATCCCAGAAGTATTCCAATGGAGCTGACCCTCCTGGGTCTTATACTCCCCGTCTGTAACTCACAAAGTCTCAAAGCTCTTAACTTTAAATTGCTGAATCATTCCAGCAAGTGGTGTGTACCTATCTGCTGGTAAGAAATAACAGTCATTCCTTGCTTCAACCATCATTTCCTTGCTTCCCACTGGTAAGTGCTCTGCTGCCCACTGTCAAGACTGAAGCAATGCTGACTACTTCTCCCTAGGAAAACTGGAGGTTGAGTCAGCCAGCCACGAAGGTCACTTTATATCTTGGCTCAAACACTAGGCCCTCTGCAAAAGATGTTTTTTGTTCCTGAAAGACCACAGAGATACTGGTATTTCCCTTACCCAAGTTAACAACTTTTCAAGGACGTCCCCCACCCACTACATTTTTCCCTTATGGCTCTTTTTATTCCCCCTTAATATCAGAACTGGAATCTTGATATGCTAGAATGTTTTTTCACTTATATGTTCCATAAAGATCATTTCTAAATGATTATTAAGTGTGCCAGAAAAAAAATCATCTTAGATTTACTAGTCCCTGGTCATTTGACACTGACGGAAGTTTCTGTCACACTGATCTTCTAGATTCCCCTAATGCTTTAGTGACTCTAACAACCTTAGGAAGAAGTATAATACAAAACCCAAAGTCGGTGTTACTGAAATAAATCTCATAGATGCCAAGAGACTTCCCCCTAAGAGCTGGCATTATGCACAATCTTAAACCCAGTTAAATAAAAAAACCCTGTGAGTAAACTCTGGTTTCAGATTCGTCAAAGATAACTTTGAAATTTTCGCTTTACCCTTAAAATGAGAAAATTTCTAAGAATCAAAAAGAAAACAAAAAATAATTCAATAATAACATTTGTGAATGTTCTTTATGCACCAGGCACTATAGTAAGCAGAAAATCTGGATTGTTTTATTTAAATTCAAACAACTTTACAACATAGATACTTTCATTATTTCCACTTTAAAGAAGAGAAAACTGAAGTTTACAGAGGTGCTTTAAGTGATTACAAGTTATAAATCCCAGAGAGTGACAGAAACAAGATTTGAAGGCAAACCAATGAGACTGGGTGTACCCCATGTGTATAACTCATGTGGATAACTGTACTTCTATTACTGATCACATCCAAACTAGCTTATATTAAAATAATTTATTTCTGAGTCCGATCCATACTATGATAGAGTTAGAGAAATTATTACAACATTCTTCGGAGAAAGAAAAACACTTCCTAGTTAATAAAGTCTTCTGTGAAGACCAACTTTTACACAAATTATTTCTTCCCCATTACTGACAATTAAACAACATTTAAAGTAGTAATAGCCTATTATGTAATAATTCAACGGTATATGTGTGTAAAAATAAAAGCATCTCCTATGCACTTAGGAATCCCAAAAAATCTGAAAGCAAAACACAACCTATAAAGATTACAATTAAGAATCTCCAACTTGGCCAGGCACAGTGGCTCACGCCTGTAATCCCAGCACTTTGGGAGGGTGGATCATGAGGTCAAGAGTTCAAGACCAGCCTGGCCAAGATGGTGAAAACCCATCTCTACTAAAAACACAAAAATTAGCTGGGTGTGGTGGCAGGCGCCTGTAATCCCAGCTACTAGGGAGGGCTGAGGCAGGAGAATTGCTTGAACCTGGGAGGTGGAGGTTGCAGCGAGCCGAGATGGCACCACTGCACTCCAGCCTGGGCAACAGAGCAAGACTACGCCTCCCAAAAATATATATATATATCCAACTTACAGAGTGGAATACTAAAGTCCCAGGATGAGAAGGTATGTCACTTAATCAGTTTACCATGGGGAGGGCTTCACAACCCCAAGTCCTAGCTAATAGTCTCTTCCCAGTCTCATCTTGATTATATAATTGGCCTCTCAGCGCAGAGGCAAAGGGAAAGCATTTTATAAGTTTATACTAGTTCTTACTATATCATATTAATTTGTCTCAAATATAAAAGGAAACAAATTATTATATTTGCATTTTAAGTTCACAAAATGACTGTAATAAGAAGAAACCTTTATTCTTTTTCTGTTTGTTCAGTAGGAAGAATTACCCTGGTGGCATTCCAGGAAAAAATAACACTAGCACATGCATATACTAAGGACTGCATCATTAACTAATCCATTCCAGGCAAAAAACTCTCAGGAAGGTTTATTTATTTCTTCTTGAAATCCCTGTAAGCCTATTTTCTCCATGTAATCCTCAGAAAATATGAAAAGACACTTAAAGAAAATGTAACTGAAACAAACCTTCATTGTAACTGAATTAATTTTATAGTTTCATAACCATCTTTACCTCAATCCAGTATCATAAAGATAACACTCTTGATATGTGTGACATATCACAGAATATGTGAATAATAACTCAGTACCTATTTTACTTTATATGACTTTAGATAAAATGACTAAATGACTTTAGATAAAAAACAAAAAAAAACAAAGCTATATTTACTATACATGTAATGCCCTCTACAGGCCATCAGTGGAATGTATCAGAGAGACAGAACTAAATAAAGATTTCTCAGACTTAGTTATTATGCACTAACACAATTTATTTTCTACATAGGCCAATAGGAATTAGTCTCATTTCTAATCTACATAAATTTCAAACAAAATTTTCCATATTCTTTCAATTCTTTAAATGAAGTCTTTCAAGGGCCCAAATGGTCATTTACCCAGCTTAGTTATATTCAACATACTGTTAAAAGGATTTTTATATACCACCACTACATATATATATACACACACACACATGCCATAAGTTAATAAGTACACACACACATATAATGTTAAACAGACCTATGAAGTAAACAGTAAACATTAAAAAGTATACTCTTCATGTATATTAGTACAAACTTCCACCCATCTCTACTTGAAAAAAATCCAGATATTAGTGATGGTTCTAATACAAAGTTTAGTCTAAGGCAGGAGAATCACTTGAGGACAGGAGTTGGAGACCAGCCTAAGCAAAACAGGAAGACCCTTCCTCTACAAATAAATAAAGTTTAGAAGATAATTACTTTCCAGAAATATAAATGCAATATATTCTCTTTCTTTCTTTCTTTCTTTCTTTCTTTCTTTCTTTCTTGTTCTTTTTTTGTTGTTTTTTGTTTGTTTGTTTGTTTTTTTGAGACAGTGTCTTGTTCTCTCTCCCAGACTGGAGTGCAGTGGCCCAGTCTTGGTTCACTGCAACTTCCACCTCCCAGGTTCAAGAGATTTTTGTGGTTCAGCTGGGATTACAGGCATGAGCTACCATGCCCGGTCAGCTTTCTTTGAACCTAATTAATGTTTTCAAGATTTGATCTACCAAACTTTCCAAAAATCACCCTCATGACTAACGCAATACAACATGACAAAGCAAATTTATTTCAGGGGAATCATTTTATCCTTGTTAAACTCATGATATTTTAAACATATTGCCATTCTCAAAACAGTATTAATTAAGATTACGGAATGGGATGGGTGGAGAATGCAGAAGAAAAGAAAGGGAAAACAAATGACAATTTTTTTTTAAGTTCCCCAAATAAGGTTAGATTTGAACTAACTCCAACTCAAATTCTCAAGTTATTTCTCCAGATTATTAGCAAAGTCTTTCTCTCATAATTTACAAGAGAATAAGTTCCTGACATAAAGGATAAGCTCAGCCTGATTTCTTCTCTCTATCTCGTGCACTGTCTTCTGCCTTCCACCCTTCTGCCCATGGAATGACCCAGATGCCAGCACCATGCTCTTAGATGTCTCAGACTCTAGAACTGTGAGCTAAATAAACTTCTTTTCTTTATAAACTATGCAGTCTGTGGTATTCTGCTAAAGCAGTAGAAAATGGACTAAAACACCTTCTGAATTTTTTTTAATCATCTAAGTTTTGGAAAATCTCTCTATCAAAAATAAATTTTTTATAAAAGCTGTATAATGCTTAATCCAAGTCTTTAGGTGAATATTTTATACCTTAGAGTCCAGGGCATAGTCCAGAGTAGAGTTAGTCATTTGCTGATCTATACACAGAAAAAAAATCAGCCTTCCTTTTTAATGGGGTTTACATGGCAATTGAACAGTTAATAACATTATAATTCTTCTAAGTTAAGAAAACTTTATAAACAAAGAAAGTTTCTAATATTCTGTAAAACATATTGGGTCAGTAAACAGATACGACTTCAGTAAGGTTTTCAAGTGGGTGGTCAGAGGCCTAATACTAAAATTTTCATAATCATTTAAGTGACAGAATGAAACAAGTTAAGTATGAAACTGATGCTCAATGGAAAGAAAAAGAATTCCAATTCACAGTAAACAAATGACATTAAAGAAATTATCAGAAAGGACAAAAAACAAATGGGATATTATTTGAAGGTAGAATTGTTTTATACAAATTCAGCAAATATGAAAGAAGGCGATAATCAAAATAACAAGTTTAAATGAACTAAATGATGCTATTTAGACCTGAGTAGACACTGCTAATAAATAAAAACAGAACACAACATACGAGATTCTAACAATTCCTTCCCTGAACTCTTGAAATTTACGCATATGAGAATGGAGCATTAATATTTGGTCCACAAAAGCCCAAAGCGTTAAGGAATTTGGAAAAGCTGTAAGAAGTTCATATGGTACTCTACTACCACAAAGGAAGACAGTAAACAGAGGCAAGTTTCAAAAGCAGAAAATAAGGAACAAACAACAAAAGTTCAGCAAGATTTCCAGATACTAAAAATAGTTAAATTCTAGAATGGCCTTTTTCTAAGTGGTGAAAGGACTCTTTATCTCACAAACCATTAAGAGTAGTTTATAAGCTAAAGACCATTTATTTCTCAGTTTTAATTATCATCAGTAGCCTAATTCTTCTTGCTAAACTCAACTTCACATCTCCTCCCCCAAATAGTCAAATATGCATACAATCATTATTAAACCAAAGATTCTTTACAATTTCTTTTATTGTTCACACACAGTCAGCAGCTATAAAATTTAGGGCTACTTTCCATTCATGTCAGTGTTTCAGCAATTCATGTCAAAGCTGAGAGAAATTTTTTAAAACTAAATGTTAAAAAAAGGAGTTTCAACACTAGTTATGCTGTAGATGGCTACAAAACTATTTCCTCCATAAAAATAATACCAAAAAGTGAAAAAATAATAATTCTTTAAAAAAGCAGAAGAGATGTGGATGGGGAAAAATAAAGAACAAAGTATCACAAAGAGATGAGCCTATGTTAGCAGAGACTGGCAACCATTATTATCACTAAGGACAGATATCAAATCTGGGTCACAAGCAGAACAAAAAAATAAATCTACCGTGGATAAGGGAACATTACTGTAATCAAGAGACAACAAATTTTTAATACTGACACTTAAACTGGTATAGGGGACTGAAATCTAGATGAGTCCCAAACACAAAGCCACTTACTCTCACCTTCCAATTACCACCTCACTTCCCAACTCCACCCACAAGTTTATAACTGAGTAAGCACTATGTAGGAAGATTGAGATGGTACCAGGAAATACAGGGAGATCTAGTGTTTAGATCACAATACCTTATTAGAAGAGCAAACAATCAAAAATTATGAGACATGGGAAAAAGTAGAAAAATGTGACTCATAATCAGGAGAACAAACAGCAATAGAAACAGACCCATAAGTAACCTAGATATTCAAATTAGCTGACAAAAACTTAAATAACTACTGTAAATGTGTAAAGAATGTAGAGAAAAGACTGGATCAAACAAGAGAAAAAAGGTAGACCATTTCAGCAGAGAAATAAAAACTCAAAAATGAACAAAATAGAAACTCTAGTACTGAAAAACATAGTATCTGAAATAAGGAACTTATTGGATGTTCTTAAAAGCAGACTAAACAAACCAGAATAAAGCATTAGTAAGTCTGAATTATTGAAGTGCAGAAAAAAAGATCAGGAGCCCATTCATTAATATCTAGGAGTATGATAAAAGTATAATTGGATTCCCAGAAGGAAAAGAACAGAAGATAAAGTAGAAAAATATATTTGAGGAGATATTTGAGGAGATACTGGCCAAAAGTTTTCCAAACCTTATAAAAGATTTCAAACTAGGGGTCCAAGAAGATCAATAAAGAACAGGAAATATAAAAACTAACAAACATGCACACACACACACACATAGAAAAAACCTCCTCATATTTAGTCAACTCTGTGCAAATAATAAAGGGAAAACATTAAGAACAGCAAGAAAAAACAGACACATTTAGGGAAAAAATTTGAATACAACTAACATCAGAAACAATGAAATCAGTAAACAATAAAATGACATGTTTAAAGTGCTGAAGAAAAAAATTAACAGAATCTTGCATCTGGTGAAGATAGCCTTTAAAAATAAAGATGGACTAAACACATCCTTAAGTGAATGAACACAGAGAAACTGTTGCTGGAAGAGGTCTATAATACTATGGGTACTATATTAAATATTAAAGTAAGTGCTTCAAGTGGTATGGCTGTCTTAATATTAAGAAAATCAATCTCAGAACAAAGCATATTATCAAAAACATAAGTGGTACATTTCATAATCATAAAACAGTCAAACCATTTAAAAGATATAAAAAACTAAAAGTATATATGTAGTATATATACATAGGTTGGCATAATATAAATTACTTTGCACTATCCATTGAAGAGAACTATTAAAATGGCAACACCACAATTACTTTTGCACCAACCTAACAGAAGCAATGACACCTCAGTAGAAGCAAGTACTCCTAGCAATCGGATCTTGGTTTCTAAATACCATTCTCCATTAATGCAGTGTTTAGTACTACATGGAAAAGAAAATGGATGATTCTTGGACTGCCACAGGGATTAAGTAATTGCTGAAAATATAAAAATATGGGGGTACATTAAGGGACATAGAAGGTAGCCTGAAATAACTCCCAATCTGAGCAACAAAACAAGTAACATAGTATTGTATTAAAACTCAAAGTATTAGATATTTGTGGGTCCATACTGATATAAACAAAGGAGCAAATCAATAAATTAATAACAGGTGGGGTGAGGTGGGGAGCGAAGAGACAAATCTTCCTTACAGAGGAATGCCAAATAGTTTACATAGATACCACAGCCAAGAGGTGAAATTTAATACCCTCCACCACCATGCCCCATGCCACCACCTTAAGCATGGGCTGCATTTAGCAGCCCACTTTCAAAGAATAAAGGTGAAAATAGGGACAACTCCGCAGTGAAGAAACCTGACAAACACCACCTTCATTGTGATGAAAGTTCACATCACCAGTGAGTGATATCATGTAGATATCACGAATTCCCTGATGTGATATGATTAAAAGGGCACTTCATTTCTGTGGTATCCTTTTCAAAAACTATATCCCACTCTAATAATAAGAAAAGCACCAGACAAAGACAGAGTGGGAGACATGCGCCAGTACCTCCCAAGACTTGTCAAGGTGGCCAGGCGTGGTGGCTCACACCTGTAATCCCAGCACTTTGGAAAGCCAAGGCAGGCAAATCACTTGAGGACAGGAGTTCAAGACCAGCCTGGCCAACATAGCAAAACCGCATCTCTACTAAAAATACAAAAAATTAGCCAGGCATGGTGGCACATGCCTGTAATCCCAGCTACTCGTGAGGCTGAGGCACGAGAATTGATTGAACCTAGGAGGCGGCAGTGAGCCAAGATCATGCCATTGCGCTCCAGTGCAATGACTCCAGAGCAAGACTCTGTCTCAAAAAAAAAAAAAAAAAAAAAAAAAAAAAAGACTTGTCAAGGTCATGAAAAACCAGGAAAGATTTAGAAACCATCACAGACCTAAACAGACTGACAAGACATGATAATTAAATAATGTGCTACCCTGGAATGGATCCTGAAACAAAAAGAAGACATCAGTAGAAAAACTGGTGAAATACAAATAAATCTAGACTTTAGTTAGTAGTGATGTGCCAGTACTAGTTTCTTTGTTTTGACAAATGCAAATGTAAGATGTTAACAATATGGGAACTGGTTGAGGAGGATACAAGGACACTTCATATTATCTCTGAAACTTTTCTGTGAATCTAAAATTTCTTCCCCCAAATCATAGTTGCATAAATAAATAAATAAATAAATAGTCTAACTAAACATTTAACAGTAGGAGAGTTGGTAAACAAACTAAAGTACAACTACATCATGGGACATAGTTCTGAAGATGTCAGAAATAAAGAAATTATAATTATATGATAAAAGTTTATTTTATATAACATTTTAAATGTAAAAATCAGAATTAAAAACCATATACATAGTATGATCTAAATCTTATAAAATGTACATATACAACTATACTGACAAAAATGCATAGAAAGAGGAATATAAATTAAACAATAAATATTTCACATTTAAAATTATCATCTTGGGGCCAGGCATGGTGGCTCACGCCTGTAATCCCAGCACTTTGGAAGGCTGAGGTGGGTGGATCACTTGAGGCCAGGAGTTCGAGACCAGCCTGGGCAACATGGCAAAAACTGTCTCTACTAAAAATTTAAAAATTAGCCAGGCATGGAGAAGCACACCTGTAGTCCCAGCTACTCGGAAGGCTGAGACACGAGAATGGTTTGAGCCCAGGAGACAGAGGTTGCAGTGAGCTGAGATCACACCACTGCACTCCAGCCTGGGCGACTGAGCGAGACTCCGTCTCAAAAAGAAAAAGAAAAAAAATAAAAACTAAAAATAAAAAAAATAAAAATAAAAATAAAAATCATCTCTTGGTGCACCAAGTATGATAAACACTACTGTGCCTTAGCAGCAAAAACTTCAATTCTATGATTCTCCTTTGAAGTTTCTATAAAGGTAGTATCCTAAATGAGGCAGATGCTGGTCTTTGCCTATCCATTATCAATTCCCTCCTTCTCCCTAATTCCAATCTTGCTAGAAGTGGCAGTGCGCTTCAGTAAAAAGCTCACATTTTGAAATGTATACAAAGTCATCAGGTGAGGTTTCTAAGAATGCTCTTCAAAAGGGGAAAGACTTAACTCAGCTTCTGCTTCTTGTTTTCTCCTTTTCTTCTTGCTAGAGGTAGAACCACCATCTTAAAATTATGGGAGGATAAAGCATCGGGTTAAAAGCTACAACTGGATTTGGGTGTCTGAGCAGAAAGACAGAAGAGGCCTGGGACCCAATTAGCATCATACTGCTGCTTCATCAGCCCTAGATGACTGCCTGCCTCCCCATACTTCCTTACAAGAGAAAAATAAACTCCATATTTGTTTAAGCCCCACTGTTTCAAGTTTTCTCTTCTAAGCACATGTATACATTCCAAACATTACAGAACTGATGTCTATACTCAAAAAGTTTCTTATTGGGTGTCTTTAAAGAACTAAATACATTTTTAAGAAAGTCATGCAGCTCGCTCAGTAGCATTTGGTATTTTTTTAAGCTGCAACAAATGTCAGCTTCAATTTTTCCTGGGATGTGTGAGACAGGAACCATTGCATCATTATAAGGGTATACAAAGTCTAAGGATAAACAACTGAAGAGATTTTAATGATGATAAAATCAGAGTTAAATATTTCAATGTATTTTTTGACTTAATGATCAGTGTTCATATAACACAACATTTTATTAAGCAGGCATTTGCTGGGCGGAGTTCATTTGGACTGAAAAAAGTAATAAAACAAGATCTTGTCTTCAAACAGGGTCGTAATCATCCTTTAAATGTTTGTAAACTATCTTAACAAAATAAAACAAGAATGGAAACAAAAACTGTTTTCACTTTTTTTAAGGCTATACTCAGTTATAATAAAAAACAACAATAAAAAACTGGGGGGAAAACTCCAATGCCCAAATAAGAAAGCTAATTGAGTTAATGAGAAATATTATATATTCATTAAAATAATATAGAGACTGTGAAAATGCAATAAAAAGCCCAAAAACTTTAAACAAAAATACAGAACAAAAATAATATGCATAGACTCTTATAGTTATACAAAAACAAAGTATAAATCAAACAAGGTCATAAATCTAAAATAAGGAATGGTTTACCATTTTTTTCTTTATATTTCACCAAATAGGACTTAATATCAAATGATAAAACAGATTATGAAACTAGCAACATATATATTGAAATCTCACTGCAAAATACCCAAAATACTGGATAAACAGAAAAACACTTGAATTTCATATCTAAGCATGCATGGAAGCAAAAAAAAACATCTAAAAGGTCCAAAATTAGAGGATCGTGGAGAAAAAATGTCTTAGTGGTCTATAGCTGAGGTCAGGAAACTATGGCCCACAAGCCAAATCTGGCCTGTAGTCAGTAACCTAAGAATAGTTTTTAAATCTTTAAATGATCAAAAATAAAAAAGTTGTCTTGACAAATGAAAATTCTATGAAATTCAAATTTCAGTATATAAAAATATTTTTTTTTTTTGCAACACAGCCATGTTCATTCGTGTTAGTATTATCTACAGCTGCTTTCCACAAACCACAAAAGCACAGTTGGATAGTAGTAACAGAGACTATATGATCTGTAAAGTCTAAAACATTCTTTATCTGGCCCTTTATGGAAAAACGGTTTGTCAACCCCTTGGCCTAGAGCTTCATTTTTAATGAATACACAAAGGGAATAGGAAATAGAGCCTCTGGCTTATGTAAGGCAAGGGATCACCTGGAAATGCTGTTACAAAGGCACTAACAACAAAAGGACTAGACATTTAATAGAAAATGAACTAGAGAATATATATCCCACAAAATTATAGTGTACAGACACGTGACTGCTTTGACAATGACTCTTCATGAAACAGAGGCAGGGCAGGGAACCAGGAGATAAAGAGGGGAATTTCCTTAAGGATTTATGGACACTGAACAGCCTGTATATGGATTTAGAGCTCAAGAAACACTAAGTTAAGAATTTAATTTAAATTAGACTCAAGTAATCAGTGGTCCCCACCTCCCAATCACCTGACTGATGCTAATACAAATTTTCTCAGAAGGACCATAGCATCAACAAATAAACTTCCAAATAAACTTTGGAACTTCCAAATAATAACAACAACAAATCATAAGAGTAATTAATTCTATTTCTAGTAATGGAGAGCTAGGTTACTCAAACTAGCACTTCTGCTTAAAACAAGTAAAAATGTTAGCTAAAATATTCAAAACATAAAGTCAAAAGCACTGAAATGCTAATAAACTGCTGCAGAACCACAAAGACAAATTCTAAGAGAAAGCTCATACCCAAAGAAGTAGGGAGAATACTAAAACACTAAAGACAATCCTTAACTGAGGGCATTTGCCAATTACAATCCAGAAAGAGGGGTTCACTTTGGAGCTTGAAAAGAGGAAGGCAGAAATGAAAACTCAACTCCATCCAAGATGATCCTCAGGAGTCTTATAAGAAATTCCCTCCCACACAGAGCTCCAACAGACTACACCATGGAAGTAAGAATATACCATAACTAAATCTCCAACTAGAGAGGAATGCAAGGAAGCTTCCCTTGGTGCAGAGCATAACAAAATATTTTAAATGGGGGAGGGAGGAGGTAAGGAAAGAAAAACAAAAACAAGATGCTGGAAAAGCTGTGCTCATATCTAAGACTTCATAAGGTTGTACTAGAGATAAAGACCATCTAATATTAAGATTCAGACATCTAATAACAAAGCTTCAATATAAATAAAACAAAAAGTGAGAGTAAGCACACTGATATAATATACATATCAACTATTATATAAATCATTTGATATATCAAATCATACTATGCAACTTTCAGGTCATGAATCTTGCATTACTATTTCTCATTTCTAGGACTACGCCATCTTCAAAAGTCCATCTTCAGTTTGTTAGAAGGAAAATTTCAGATGAATTAAAATTAACAAGAGTTCGACTGAGCAAAGAACAAATTGCATATCGGCCTATCCCTCAGAACCAGAATAGGTTCAGAGCTACTCGGGGGCTGTCACATGGTCGAATAACATTTATGGTCAGAAAAAAGAGAGTGACATACAGTAAACAGAATTGACTGTAACACATTAATCATGTGTTTGTGGTAATGCTGATATTTAAAAAAAAAAAAAAACCCACTGTGCAGTCAGGCACATAAAAGTAAAGCACAAACAATTATGTGTAGTATGCAATGTTTAATAATTATAATAAAGAACCATGTTACTGGTTAATGTATGTACTATACTTTTTATCATTATTTTAGAGTATAGTCCTACTTATTTATAAAAATTAGTTAACTGCAAAACAGCCTCAGGCAAGTCCTTCAGGAGGTATTCCAGAAGAGGGCATGGTTATTACAGAAGACACCATACATGTTATTTCCTCAAAGACCTTCCAGTGAAACAAAATGTGAATGTAGAAAACAGCAATATTGATGATCCTGACCCTGTATAGGCCCATACTAATATACATGTTCGTGTGTTAGGTTTTTAAAATTTTAAAATGTAAACCAAAATAAATGCAAATTTTAAAAATAGAAAAAAGCTTATAAAATAGCATATAAAAATACCTTTATACAGCTATACAAAATGTTTAAGTAGTATTAGAAAAGAGTCAAAATCTATATGTTGAAAACTAGAAGACACCCATGAAACAAGTTGAAGAAGATACGAATAAAACATATCCCACGTTCATGGGTTAATATTGTTAAAATGGACATACTACCCAAAGTGACCTATAGATCTAATGCAGTCTGTATCAAAATACCAATGACATTCTTCACAAAAATAGGAAAAAAAATTCTGAAATTCATATAAGAGCAAAAACAGACCCTAATAGTCAAAGCAAACCTGAGCAAAAAGAAGAAAAGCTGGAGACATGACACTACCTAACTTCAAAATACACTACTAAGCTATAGTAACCAAACGAGCAGGGTATGTGCATAAAAACAAATACACAGACTGCTGGACCAGAACAGAGAGCCCAGAAATAAATTCACATAACTACAGTGTATTAGTCTGCTTTCACATGCTGATAAAGACATACCCAAGATGGGCAATTTACAAAAGAGGTTTAATGGACTTACAGTTTCACGTGGCTGGGGAGGCTTCACATTCATTGCAGAAGGCAAGAGGGAACAAGTCACGTCTTACATGGACGGCAGCAGGCAAAGAGAGAGCTTGTGCAGGGAAGCTCTAGTTTTTAAAAACCATCAGATCCTGTGAGACTTACTCACTATCAAGAGAACAGCATGGGAAAGACCCACCTCAATGATTCAATTATTTCCCACTGGGTCCCTCCCACAACACATGGGAATTATGGAAGCTACAAGATGAAGATCTGGGTGGGGACACAGAGCCAAACCATATCACTACCCAGGCCCCTCCCAAATTTCATGTCTTCACATTTCAAAATCAATCATGCCTTCCCAACAGTCTCTCAAAGTCTTTACTCATTTCAGCATCAACTCAAAATTCCACTGTCCAAAATCTCATCTGAGACAAGGCAAGTCCCTCCTGCCTATGAGCCTGTAAAATCAAAAGCAAGTTAGTTACTTCCTAGATACAATGGGGGTACAGGAACTGGGTAAATACAGCCATTCCAAATGAGAGAAATTGGCCAAAACAAGGAGGCTACAGACTCCATGCAAATCCAAAATCCAGCGGGCCAATCAAATCTTAAAGTTCCAAAATGATCTCCTTTGACTCCATGTCTCGCATCCAGGTCATGCTAATGCCAGAAGTGGGCTCCCACAGCCTTGAGCGGCTCCACCCCTGTGGCTTTGCAGGGTATAGCCCCCCTTTTAGCTGCTTTCACAGGCTGATGTTGAGTGCCTGTGGCTTTTCCAGGAGCATGGTGCAAGCTGTGGGTGGATCCACAGTTCTGGGGTCTAGAGGATGGTGGCCCTCTTTTCACAGCTCCACTAGGTGGTGCTCCAGTAGGGACTCTGTGTAGGGGCTCTGACCCCACATTTCCTTTCCACACTGTCCTAGCAGAGGTTCTCCATGAGGGACCCACCCCTGCAGCAAACTTCTGCCTGGGCATCCAGGTATTTCCATACATTCTCTGAAATCTAGGCAGAGGTCCCCAAACCTCATTTTTTTTTTAATTGAGATAGGAGTCTCGCTCCATCACCCAGGCTGGAGTGCAGTGGTGCGATCTCAGCTCACTGAAACCTCCACCACCCAGGTTCAAGCAATTATCCTGCCTCCACCTCCAGATTACAGGCACCCACCACACCACGCCCTGCTAATTTTTGTATTTTTTGTAGAGATGGGGTTTCAACAGGGTGGCCACACTGGTCTCAAACTCCCAACCTCAAGTGATCAGCCTGCCTCGGCCTCCCAAAGTGCTAGGATTACAGGCTTGAACCACTGTGCCTGGCCAAGACCCTGTAGAGTTCTGATCTTTACTACAGACTCTCAACAGATGGTTCAACAAGTTTTACAGGAATAATACAAAAAAGAATTCATGAGAGACTATTTCTGTCTCTCATGAATTGATGTTGAAATTTATTTCATGAGAGAATTCATGAGAGACACTATTTCTATCTCTCGTGAATTAATGTTGGAATTTACCTAAACTTACTGCTCCTAGAAAAGAGGAAAGATTAAGAAATTCCTTCGGCCAGGTGCAGTGGTTCACACCTGTAATCCCAGCACTTTGGAAGATAGAGGCAGGTGGATCACCTGAGGTCAGGAGTTCAAGACCAGCCTGGCCAACATGGTGAAACCCTGTCTCTACTAAAAATACAAATATTAGCCAAGCATGGTGGTGGGTGCCTGTAATCTCAGCGACTTGGGAGGCTGAGACAGGAGAATCGCTTGAACCCAGGAGGCGGAGGTTGCAGTGAGCCAAAACCACACCATTGCACTCCAGCCTGGGTGACAAGAGTGAAATTCCATCTCGAAAAAGAAAAGAAAAGAAAAGAAATCCCTTCATACTATTGTGTTCTGAGAAAGAGCTAACCACAAAGGACAATGACATCTTCACGTATTCTAAAATAAGACCCGCCTATACCCTTCTTCAATGACTCCTTTTTTCATATAGCACCCCAAGATTTTCCTTTTTAAGATATTCCTCATCAATGAACATTCTCCCTATTATAGTAGCCTGAATGAAATCATCTGTCTACTGTATTTGTCTTTCACAGCAATTTGTTAGTATCTATTAAAGCATTCCTTATGAGCCAGCAATACCATGTCTATTAAGGAAATATTAACATGAATGGAAAAAAAAGATGGATGTGGTACATGTTGCTGCTTGCTTAACCTACATCCATTCCTCTACTCTCATTCCCTTCTTAACCTGAAATTCTCAATCAAGATTTCATCCTCTTCCATTCAATCAAGGTAATTCTGGAAACTAACCCTACTCTCAGCACCCTGCTAAGTACAAAGGTAAGCCCAGCTCCCTACCATACTCATTGGTTCTGACACCCAAGTCTCAGCCAATTAGCAACTGAAATTCCCTTGATAACAGGAACTGATTCAGGAATTAGCATGTGACTTAATCTAGGCCAACCAAATAAAATAGTGTTGCTAATGAACAATTGGAAGAGCAGCTTTGTTGCTCTTAAAGGAAAGCCAATGGAAGAGCTGTTGAATAACAGAAAAGCTCTTCTTGAGGTTGCAGCTATGAAACTGAAAATGTTACAGTCATTCTCCTACCACATGGAAAGCCAGCCTAAGAACAAAAACAGAGAAATACACAGCCAGAGAGAGAGAGAGATTAAATTGGACCCGCTGGATCAAACCAACATAGATCACACCTTCCTGTATGAAACAATGACCCAATCGTTTCCTTTTTTGAATAAAAGAATTTGATTTGGATTTTCTTAAATTATTTTACTGGCAAAAGCATTCCTGATTTTAAAAATAAAGACTGTTCATGGCAACGTTTCCCATGGATTGTCCACCCATTAAAAAAATGGAAAAAGAGAAAAAAAATTGAGACATTCATAGACAGGATAACATATGAGTAACTTACGATACAGTAGGAAATTAGTGTATTTTAAAAAGAATGAGGAGGAGGGAGAACAGGATGGCAGACAAAAGGCAGCTAGCAAAACTATTCCCAAGAAGAGAGACCAAAGTATGGAACAAACCACCATAATTTGGGCAGATCTTTGAAGAGAAAACATCAAGAGTAGTTGGAGAGTCAGCACCAAAGCAGAGATTGAAGAGGGGGAAATCTGGAAACCTTGCATGGGGTACCTGAATACTAGGGTTAGTTTCATCCCTCTAATGGCTCCTATGAAAATGATAAGTGAGGGGACTGAGGGACAGCTCACTCTCACAACAGACCTCTGGGATCCTAGCAACAGGAGACTGCATCCTGATTGATGTGTGAGCTAGCAGGGGGATCTCCCCAGGGAGCAGGCAGAGATAGGCTTTCAGTGGGAGCTTCTGTGTGCTGGGCAGTTCTGGTGGAGAGTGGCCATAGATACCCATCTCCCAGGTCTTCCCATATCCCTCTGGGAGGCACTGCCCCAACTGACCTCTGATGAAGAAGAGAGAAAGGTCGGCTTCCCCGCAGGACTGGGGTGCATCCATTCTGCAAGTCCTCCTGCTCACCAACCCAAGCCAGACTGAGGTGCATCTATTCCTCCCAGTCCTTCAAGGAAGCCAGCCTTACTATCTTCTGGGTCAGAGGTCAGTGCCTCCCGGAGGGATATGGGCAGCCTCTGCAGCCCAGGCTGAGTGTGTTGCTATGTCTAAGTAATTTCCCAGTGACCCAGGAGCCACATCAGATCCCCCAGCCCAGCTGGACCCCGACTTCAAGCCACATGATGCAGTGGGGATGTTGCGGGTGGTGGGGGGTGCTGGGGGGCAGGGAAGAGCATCAGGAAGAATGGCTAATAGATGCTTGGCTTAATACATTGGTGATGGGATGATCTGTGCAGCAAACCACCATGACACACATTTACCTATGTAACAAACCTGCACATCCTGTACCTGTACCCCTGAACTTAAAATAAAAATAAAAGAAATTTAAATGTAAGACCTCAAACTATTAAAATGCTAGAAGAAAACCTAGTTAATACCTTTCTCAATATCCGCCTTGGCGAAGAATTTTTGGCTAAGTCCACAAAAACAATTACAACAAAAAACATAAATTGAAAAATGGAAGCAAGTTAAACTAAAGAGCTTCTATACAGCAAAAGAAACCATCAACAAAATAAACAGAAAACCTACAGAATGGAAGAAAATATTTATAAACTATGCATTTGACAAAGGTCTAAAATCCAGGATCTACAAGGAACTCAAATCAACAAGCAAAAGACAAACAACCCTATTAAAAATGGGCAGAGGATATGAACAGACACTTCTCAAAAGAAGAAATATAAGCAACCAACAAAAATGTGAAAAAAATGCTCATCATCACTGATCATCCAAGAAATGCAAATCAAAACCACAATGAGATGCCATCTTATACCAGTCAGAATGGCTATTATTTAAAAGTCAAAAAGCAACAGATATGGCAAAGCTATGGAGAAAAGGGAATGCTTATACACTGTTGGTGGATATGTAAATTAGTTGAGCCACTGTGAAAAGCAGTTTGGGGTTCTCAAATAACTTATAGTTACCACTGGACACATCAATTCCATTACTGGGTATATGCCCAAAGAAAACTATTTTGATCACTATGCCAAAAGACACATGCACCCGTATGTTCATCGCAGCACTATTCACAATAGTAAATATATGGAATCAATCTAAGTGCCTATCACTGGTGGACTGGATAAAGAAAATGTGGTACATAAATACATCATGCAATACTATGAAACCATAAAAAAGAATGAAAACTACCTTTACAGCAACATGGATGGAGCTGGAGGCCATAATCCTAAGCAAATCGATGCAGGAACAGAAAACCAAATACTGCATGTTCTAACTTATAAGTGGTAGCCAAACACTGAGCATATATGGACGTAAACATGGGAACAATATCCACTGTGGACTACTATGGGGGAAATTAGGGAGGCGGGGGTGGGTTGAAAACCTACCTATTGGGTACTATGCTCACTACCTGGGTAAAATATGCCCATGTAACAAATTTACACGTATCCCCTGTATCTAAAATAAAAGTTGAAATTTGAAAGGAAATATATTATATATATACATTTTTTTCCTCTTATAAAAGGGAGGACAGATGAGGTAGCTGGACAACCAAATGTTTACACTTCAAAATGAAACCAATTTAGAATTCTTTTTCTCACATGTACATTAATACAGATGAATCAGTTAAATATAGAATAATCAATAAAATCATGTATGACGATATTAATGAAATTTAACCCCATCTCATCAAAGGAAGAGCTTGGCATCCTGGAAAAGCATTGTCAGATATTTTAATGTGGACCAGTAAATACTAGAAAGACAACTTCTTCAGCATACTTCAAAAAAATGAGGTATTACTCGGCAATTAAAAATAAATTTTTAATGAAGATGTTTATACATTAACTTAAAAAGATGTCCATGCCACAATAAGTGGGGAAAGAAATAACTTTCATTTTTAAAAAAAGAAAGAAAAAATTATACTGGTATAGAAAAAAAGTCTATAACAATATATGTTAAATCATTACAATGATTACCTGTAATATTATAGGATTGGAATGGGAAAAGATTACTTTCATATTATACACATGAAGTTTTTCTAAGTTTATATTTTATAAATAACATTTTAAAAAATTGATGAAGTACAAAAAAAAAAAAATACTCTCCTCAGCCCCACCCCATACCAACTGAATTAGAATCTGCACACAGTAAGATCCACAAATACATGTTTTAAAAGCTACTCAAAATTTAGAATATAGGAAGAACTCATAAATTATTAAGAAAAAGACAAACAACTAAAATGTTTCTATATGAAGTAAAAGAAAGTGAACACTCTGTAAAAGAGGATATCCAGGCTGGGCATGGTGGCTCACGCCTATAATCCCAGCACTTTGGATGGTCAAGGAGGGTGGACGACTTGGGCTCAGGAGTTTGAGACCAGCCTGGGCAACATGGCGAAACCCCATCTCTACAAAAAATACAAAAATTAGCCAGGTGTGGTGGCATACGCCTGTGGTCCCGGCTAGTTTGGAGGCTGAGGTGGGAGGATCACTTAAGCCCAGGAGGCAGAGGTTGCAGTGAGCTGTCATCTTGCCACCACACTCCAGCCTGGGCGACAGAGCCCAGACCCTGTTTCAAAATACAAATAAAAAAAGAGGATATCCAAATGGCCAATAAATATATGAAAACATCATTAGTTATTAGGGAAATATACAAATAAAAAACATAATGTCATAAGAAAAGTTAAAATTAATAAGAAAATACCAAGTGTAGTTAGAATATGAAACATCTGGAATTCTCATATTCTGTTGGTAGAATTGTAGATTAGTACAACTACTTTGAAAAACTGATTGGTAGTATCTACTACAGCCAAATACATGCATACCCTAGGATCCAATCAGGATAAAGGTTATAGGGACTGAACTGGAAGGGGGCAAGAGAGGAGCTACTGGGACACTAATAATATTCGGTATCTTGATCTGGGTGCTGGTCAGATGAGCATGTTCACTTTGTAAAAATACATTTAAGCTGTCACTTATGTATAGTTTTGATGTATGGATATAATACTTTTCTTAAAAGTTTATATAGAAATGAAAAAAATCCATTTAAAAAAAAATTATCCTGAGCATTCTTCTCTTCTCAGTCTACAGTGGGGTGTTCTCTTCCAAGTTCATATCTTCATCTATCATATATGCACACTATAGATTTACATATACATACCTCTAACCTAGAACTCTTTTAGAGGGCTAGAGACACACTGGCAAAATCAGTAATGACACTTGTTCAAACAGATATTCTTTATGTATTTGCTCAACATTTATTTAGACACCAGGGTAAATGCTCTATGAGCAAGTACAGAAAAGGACAACAGAAATAGAGCTTAGCATCTTCTCTATTACCCCTATTAAGGTTAGGCCCCAAATTGAAAACCGGAATACAGAAACAATGCCCTTCAACTAACCAATTCTAACTTCCTTAGAGAAAACTGCCAAAGTAATCTATTATTTTAACATTCCCTTTATTATTAGTCACTACCCCCAACTCCACAGATTTATCCAAGTATATCTGCTTCCATGACAGTGCCCTGTCAATGACCCAGCTGACCAGCACCTTAATTAGACTCAACACTGAGTTATTCAACTGTTCCCTAACCTCAGATTAAATATCTCCTATTCAAAAGATTCAAAATGTTTTACTCTTACAGCCTCCACATCCCCATATTGCCCAAAAGCAACACAACTTTGAAAGTAAGTACTGCTATTCCTATTCTTGTTGTAGCCTTCCCATAAACTCCTTCTATGATAAATGCACAATCCTGCTAGCCAATTCCATACAGGCACCTAGAAGTCAACTTTGATACTGTACCTACAGTTTGTAGCAGTACACATAATGAATGGGCTATCTCTGGTTATAGTTCTATAGCAGATAACAAAAAACTAAATGCTGAAAAACAATTTTAATCTATTTACTGTTTTTAGTCTTCTGAAATGAAACTAAAATAAAGGATGAAGATATGAAGAGCAACTCTATATTTTCTGCCTTCATATCAAAATCAGATCATCTTTTTTTTCTTTCTTTCTTTTTTGAGACAGGGTCTTGCCCTGTCCCCCAGGGTGGAATGCAGTGGCACGCACTCCTGGGCTCAAATGATCCGCCCATCTCAGTTTCCCAAGCAACTAGCATGTGCCACCATCCCTGCCTAATTTTCTTTTTTATTTTTTGTAGAGACAGGGGTTTTGCTATATTGCCCAGGCTGGTCTCAAACCCCTGGCATCAAGGTATCCTCCTTCCTGGGCCTCCCAAAGTGTTGGGATTACAGGCGTGAGCCACTGCACCTGGCATAAGTGCTTTTAAAATAAAATACAATGATCTTATTTATAAAAATAAGATGCTCTGATTTTGACCGGGTGCAGTATCTCACTCCTGTAATCCTGTCAATTTGGGAGGCCAAGACAGGAGGATCATTTGAGACCAGGAATTCAAGATTGCCCTGGGCAACAATATAGCAAGATCTCCACGACAAAAGAATTTTTTAAAATTTAGCCAGGCATAGTGGCACACATCTATAGTACTAGCTACTCAGGAGACTGAGGCAGAAAGATCACTTGAGCCCACAAGTTCAAAGCTGCAGTGGGCTATGACTGCACCACCACACTCCAGCAGAGATGACAGAGCAAGACCCCTATTTCTTAAAAACAATAACAACAACAATAAAAAGCATTTATATAGTACCTACCACTAGCCAGGTACCATTCTAAGTACATTACACATGTTATCTTATTTAATTTTTATATCAAACCTATAAAAGAAGAAACAGACATCAGTAGGTTAGGTGTTACAAGGTCACATAAATTTTAAGTAACAAAGTTCAGACTTGAAATGGACTGTCTGCCTATAGAGTCCACACAACATTTTATACTCTTCTACCTCCTAATCAATGATAACAGCCTAGCAACCTGTCTTTTCATACCTTTATTTATGCTCAAGAACATATAGAAGTTTTTTTTTGGGGGGGGTTGGGTTGTTTTGTTTTGTTTTGCTTTGTTTTGTTTGCAGAGGCAGAATCTCGCTATATTGTTCGGGCTGGTCTCAAGTTCCTAGCCTCAGGTAATCCTCCCACCTGAGCCTCCCAAACTGCTGAGATTACAGGCATGAGCCACCACACCTAGCCTAGAGAGTTTAAAATATATATATATATAAAATGAATATATATGTATATGTGTATATATATAACTAAAAATATATATATATACCCCTAAAAAAGACTTTCAGTGCTGTTTAACATTTTTTCATTTATCAAATTCTAAATGAAACTGAAACAGTCTTTTCATATTTGCCTCTAATTATAGTTAAATACATGTCCAGAACCCTCAAAACAGCTCTGCTACTTTGACTGCTTACTATTCTCTCTCACACAAAATTCATTGCCCAACTCTGGAGAGGGACTGGCCCCCCTTCCTGCCCATAAAGAAGACAAGGAATCGTCAGTTTCTAGTTTCCCCTATTGTCCTCATTCCAGCAGATAATGAGAAACTCACAAGTAACACATCTGGAAAGAGAACTTTTTTCCTCCCAAATTTGCTAGCATATGCCACGAAAGGCTCCAGGCCATATCAATTACCTCCAAATTCCTATACTCTTGTCCAAGATCCCAAATGTAATGTATTCTCTTGAGACTGTTGGTCTTTTACTGAATCGTATAAATATCAGAGGATATTCCTATTTTCCTTCTAGTGCTACAAGACCACCACAGTGGATTATTACAAACCTATGTTCAGAAATATCCTCACCTCCAATTCACATGTGGTCATCATTTACACTAAACAATGGTTTTCAATTGAACTTACTGTGGTTTTTTACAAAACTATTACTTTTACATGGTTTCAAAGAGACTAAACTTATATGTTCTGGCTATCCTTCAAAGTTTCTAGTAATCTATTCCTTCCTTTTGAATTTACCCTCATTCAGAATTTAACAGCAGCCCTTCCTTTCCCATATCAGGACTTTATATATATAAGTCAAGCAACCTAAAAGCTATGTTTTTCCCCATCTCCCAGAAACCTCAGCAAACTCAGAAAAATAATAAAAATTTTTCAAAACCTGTTTTTTCACATAAAAGAATATGAAAAAAATGAAATAAAGATAATCCTCAATTCATTCTTGTAGATGAACTCACATTCAACAATAGAATTGAAAGGCTCTTTCAGCATTCATCTAGCTGTATTTATCAAGAAGAGAAAAAACACTATCTAACAAGATTTCAGTGACTCCTAATGGTATTTAGAGTTCATCCGAAAATAACAAATAGTTGGCATAATAGATCCCAAATCTAAATTAAGAAATATTTTATGATTTAGCCTCATCCAAAGATGTTAGGTTCTAATTTTTAGAGGTATCTTCTCTGGACTTAAATGGGTTATCAGACAAGATGATTTTGGAGTCCTTTCAAACTGTGAGATGCTACGAATTCTCTTATTTAGCTTTCCTTGACCATTCCATCAACAGTTGCCTCTCCCTTTTCTGATCACCTTCACTAGGAACTGCCTAGGATGTTTGTATTTATTTGCTATTTATATGCCATCATGTTAGTTTCTATGTATAATAGTTTTGTCTTCTGAAGTAGATAATAATGACAAAGACAAAATCGTGACCTTTTAATACTTTTTGGTATCTAACTGGCATAATTTATACATACCATTAAGCACTGCCAAGTATGAGAAGGAAGAGCGTTTTCCCTCCCCACTAGGCCAGAATCTACTTAAATGGGAGAAAACCCCTTGTTTTGTTTTTATATTGTTTTTTAATATGTTTGTTAGCCACCTAATATATATTCGGTCTTATGCTGTAGGCTAAAGATTGATCCCTGCTGCACAATGATTATAATTAAGAGGATTCTGGTCTATGCCTTATTAGATAGATAATAGTATTCAGAAGCAACTTTAATTTCTTTTTAATGAGCCTAAATGAGTATTCTATTGCAAAGGGTGGGTGGGTTGAAGATTTATGGAAGAAGGCAATGTATCAGATAAATAACATATGTTTTGTAGTTAGGGAAGGAGAAGCTGATTTCTGAGCTGTTACGAAGATAGAGGATGGGGGAGCAGAATTCCTACACAGACTTTTAGTAAGCAAAATGAAAAATCAGTGTTTTATTTTTCTTTAGCTGTTCTGACTGCTATTCTGCATGCAAAATTGTCCTCTCTTCATCTCTGCTTCTCAGATTACTGAAAGTCAAACCAAATTCCTTCTCTAATTGAGTCTAAGACCTTGCAATTGTACATATTAAAAACACTCTGCATTTCAGCAGTGTTCCCTTTACTGGTGCCACATCAGAGACCATTGCCTGACTGTATAATGACTTGCTGATCATATAGCAGAACGTAATTTAACAAACTACGCTGCACAGATTCTTATGCAACCAGTGTTCCATTCACATAAATCATTCCTGTGATAGGAAAGTTTTTTGGATACAGTTAGTTTCAAGTAAAAAGTATTAAATTTTTATATTCAAAGAAAAAATCAGTAAAGTTAATAATAAAAGTTCTTATATGAGTTGGCAATGAAAAGTGTTAATCAGTGTCCATGCATAATTTGGCCACCTTGGATGTATTTACTTTATGGAGCCCTAGCAGAAGGCTATTTTTCTTTCCATGCAATCTCTCTTTTTGGAGAGAAGATGATCTGTGAGTCTCTGGTGCATTAGGTCAAGGTTAGAAAATTAACTCGCAAGAAATTCCTCTATTTCTCATTTGTAGTTATGTTGCCCAGGCAGGACTCAAACTCCTCGGCTCAAACAATCCTCTCACCTCACCCTGCCAGGTAGCTGGAACTATAAGCATGTACCGCTGCACACAGCTCTCATTTTTGTTTTGTTATTTTTGTGATGTATGAATTTTTGTGAATACTTGTTGTATTTACTTGTGATACATACATTACTTGTGAATTTGTTGTTCTTACTTATATAGGGGTAGGATGTAGAAGCCATTTGAAGTGGAGAAATCACTTTTTAAATGCAGTTTTAAGCAAACATGGAAATTCCAAATTTTAAACAGTATTTTATAAAACAATATTTTATAAGAAGTTTTTATAGAGATGCTTTTGTAGAAAATGGTTTGGTAGAAAATTATCATTGTTATTATTTTTTGAGACAGGATCTTGCTCTGTCTCCCAGGCTGGAGTACAGAAGCACAATCATAGCTCACTACTGCCTCAAACTCCTGGGCTCAACAATCCTCCCACCTCAGCCTCCCAAGTAGCTAGGACAACAGGCATGCACCACCACTCCTGCCGAATTTTTTCTTTTAATTTTTTGTAGAGACAGAGTCTCACTGTGTTGCTCATACTGGTCTCAAACTCCTGGGCTCAAGTGATCCTCCTGTCTCAACCTCCCAAATCACTGGGATTACAGGTGTGAGCTCCCATGCCTGGCCCTAGAAAATTATTTTTAAATTAATCTTCAATGTATTGAGTCTTATAGGATTATATAACATAACGGTTAAAGGCTGTTTGTGACCCCTAAAATTCATATGTTGAAATCCTAACCCATAATATGATGGTATTAGGAGGTGGAGTCTGTGGAAGTGATGAGGTTCAGGAGGGTGGAGCTTTCATGAATAGGATTAATGCCTTTATAAAAGAAATCCCAGAGACCTCTCTCTCTGTCTCTCAGCCACATGAGGATATGAGAAGATGGTAGTCTGCAACCCAGAAGAGGGCCCTCACAAGAACCCAACAATGCTGGAACTCTGATCTTGGACTTTCAGCCTCCAGAACTGTGAACAATACATTTCTGTTGTTTATAAGCCATTGAGACTACATGCAGTATGTTGTCATAAGAGCCAGAAATGACTAAAGCAGAAATGTATATAAAGTACATATATATACTTAAGGCACTCAAAAATCTAATTCCTTTACTTTCTGCCTGTGCCCTAATCTTTCTCCAATAGCAAAGCTTCCTCTATCCATGTAATATAATACTACTCTGTGGGTGTCAAAACAATACAAGTCTAATCAATTTTCCATGTTTACCCTTTTAAAATATGAAGCCATTTTGATAGCCACAAAAGTTTTCTGTGTTCTAGGTTAAAAACATCTTTAGTCCTTCATATGCAATAGTATCTTGTTAGCTATTCTATTTTCTGTCCCCAAAGATATTCTACTTCACTTATATTCCCTTGAACTGTGACACACAAAGCTAAACATAACATTCCAGATGTATTCTAAACAGAACAAAACAGAACTATCACCTCACTCATCCAGAAACTAGAGCAGTACTATTCATACAGCCTTGGCTTTTTTGAATAACCACATTGCAGTGCCTCCTCCACCTCCCCACATGTATTGCTCATAAACTGTTCCCAATCTCTACTTACAATTAGTTATTTAAGATATAAGAATAGAAATTTCACAATAACTCAAGATAAAATTTAATTCTATTAGATGAAGCCAGATTCAAAATTCTGTAAAGATCCCTCAGAATCTTGATTCTGTTATTTATCATATTCATTTGCTATGAATGGAAATATAGAGCATACTCTTTAACATTTTGATTATGATGGAAAAGCCAGTATTCAGCACAAAGGACCCTACTACACAATAGCAGCAATCTTCTGTTCTCACAGACTCATCTATCATTGTGCCTTATAGTCAACCAGTTGTCTGTTGATCGGTCTTTTTATTCAATTCCTATTTCTTCACCTTGTATAAATACATGACTAGGATGGCAATGATGTGTAAAACAATGTGGAAGAACAGTTACAAAAAGTGAATTATCTTCCAGTTTGTAAATGCACCATCCACTCTTGCCTTCAGACTTTGTAAATTCTGTCTTCTACCCACAACATGCCAACCCCAGAGCTCTGACCTTCATCAAATTCCTTTCTCTCAGCTAATACACCACTTTTTATAGGAAACCTTTGATCACCCAAACCTGGGTTAGATATTCCTCTTCTGAGATTCAGAAATACATTATACCTTCTCTATTATAATACTCACATTATTATAATTTCTTCTTGTCCTTCATACTCAACAAATTGCAAGCCTTAGGCAGCTTGCCATGAGTAGCATTATATAGGTCAAGCCTCAAGGAGCCAACCAATCCAGAGGTAAACATTCAGGACTGGAGCAAAAGGTTTGGTTACCCACCATTTCATAGGCTTTGGGGACTAATTCCATCATCTCATCTCATATCCATTTACCTCAGTGACTAAAGCCTAATCTTCTAATCATCCATCACCCTCCAGCCAGTCATCCCACATGCTCTCTGGATCTCCTAAGTATGAGATTACAAATGTGTGGTCTGCCAATAATTAGAAGTTAGGAGAATTCACACAAACATCCAAGTTGTCAATATCTCTTGAAAAAACAATTATGGTTTGGTAAGATTAGGCCTATACTGCCCATGGAAATAAACATCTAGAGATGAACAGTAACTAACCCCCCTTAGACCTGTATTGTCCTCTCTACACTTATTCACATATCTGTTAAATTCCCGGATTTAACTGAATATGCAAAACCTGTCCTAATAAAACCATTTCTACCCATGATCATGACTTCTTCTCCCATCTCTTCCACTATGACCTCTGGAATCTCATTCTGAGATCATCAAACTTCTATATACTCTTCTACATAATACAATAAATATTTTCATTCCAAAAAGGAAAAAAAAATTTCTACATTTTTAAAAACAATAATTCTGCCAAAAGTTAGGAAATACAGGAGGACTGCTAGATCAAAATAAAACATAAAAGAACTCTTGAGCTAGTTAACTAAACAATTAAATAGTAGAAATATTAATAGCTATCCTAAAGCATATTAACTGTATTTGTGCCATGGAAAAACAATTTCTAATGCCCAAGTGCGAATCTCAGGAGGAAGTAGCAATATGAGTAATCGTGTAGTGACATGGTAGTCAACCCTAAAGGAGAAACATTGGCACTATATCAAATCACCAAACTAAACTAAATAATCCCAAAGTGATGTCCCAACATAGCAAACTACATAACAGTGCATGCATCATGACTTTGCATTATCACCACTAATCAAAACATCCTACAAAAAAGAAAATAGTTATAAAAGAGAATAAATGACAATGTGTGAACAGGCAATTAGAGCATAGTTAATGCTCACTGATAGTTCTAAAGTACAGGAATGTGTGTGTTTGTAGATGTATGCAAGTGTGCATATATATATGCATATGTGTATATATGTGTGTGTATATATGTATATGTGTATATATACATCACTGTTTATAAAATAATGTAACATTTAAATGAGTCAAAGATAAATTATCCATAATACCATATCATTGTTAATATATAGGACCTCTATGCCTCTACTCTATCACTCTATCCTACATACCCTACACATATATATGTAGGATGCAGTGATACAGTAGTGGGTGGGTGTGTATATATATATATATATATTTTTTTTTTTTTGAGACAAAGTCTTGCTCTGTCACCCAGGCTGGAGTACAGTGGCACAATCACTGCTCACTGAATTCTTGACTTCCTGGGCTCCAGTGCTCCACCCACCTCAGCCTTCCAAGTAGCTGGGACTATAGGCACGTGCCACCATGCCTACCTAATTTATGTATTTTTGGTAGAGATGGGGTTTCGTCATGTTGTCCAGGCTTTCTCGAACTCCTAAACTCAAGCAATCCACCCGCCTTGGCCTCCCAAAATGCTGAGATTACAGGCATCAGCCACCACGCCCAGCCCACCCCATCCAATCATAATGCTTAACTGGCACCAAACCTGTAAAAGAAAACGCACAAACACATGTATTTTGTAGCAGTTACCTATTCATAATAGAATACAAGGATTGTCAAATGCATGGTGATGCCAACATGAAAAGCAATTTAAAGTAAATTCCAGATGGATTAAAGAGTTATATAAAGAAGGAAAACACACAAAAATCATTTTTTAAAGTATCAAATATAAATATACAAATAGAAAATTAAAAAACATCAAAAAGATGAATAGGTGATGCTACATGAAAGTGGATATAACTGATGATTTAAAAAGAGAAAAAAAAGCTAAGCACAACTTCCCAACAGAATAGAAGTATGAACATGGGAAATGAATACACAATTCACAAAGGAGGAATAGATCTAGTGGATAAACCTGTGTTAAAATGTTTAGACTTATGATTAGAAATGCAAAATTTTAAAAACCTATGAAATTTTAAAAGATTGAAGAAAAGAATAATACCTGTTGGCAAGAGTACAATGAAAGAAACTCTCTGAAAGAATCAGTAAAAATGTAAATGTAAAATATCAGTTTGGAAAACTCCTTTTTAATGTGTAGGAAGAACCTTAGATGTGTCTATATTCTTTAATCCAACAACTCCATCTCTCAGAATCTATCCTAAAGAAATGATCTTAAATATGGAAATTATTATGGTTATATATTTGGTATTTTAATATTTTTTAAAACCTGGAAATAATATAACATCCAGCATTTAGTAAAAATAATTTACTGACACACACCACAATGATTCCCTAGATAATAAAAAAATTCGATGAAAGTAATGTTTGCATGGGATAGATAACAACGTGAAAAACACTTGTAAGTAAGTCTCAAACACTAGCTTTTCTCAATTTTTTTTTTATTTTTTTATTTTTTGAGACAGAGTCTCCCAGGCTGGAGTACAGTGGCACAATCACGGCTCACTGCAGCCTCGACCTCCTGGGCTCAAGTAATCCCCCCACCTCAGCCTCCCCAATAGCTGGGACTACAGGTTTGTGTCACCATTCCCAGCTAATTTGTTAATATTTGCTAGAGTTTAAGTCTCCCTGTGTTGCCCAAGCTGGTCTCAACCTCATGGGCTCAAGCGATCCTCCCACATCAGCCTCCCAAATTGTTGGATTTACAGGCGTGAGCCACTGCACCCACCAGACACCAGTTTTCTTAATCTATACCTTGTGAACAAACTTCCTTAAACTAGAATGAACTGTACACTGTACACTTTTTGGTAGACTCATTAACATTTTTGTTTTTTTCTACTTTATATTATAGCATGTATTTCATTCTGACTCTTTGAAAAATACAAATTTTGCCTTTCTGATCAAATATTAAGCAACTTAACATAAAATGTTCCATCTGCCATCAGGTGGAGGCACAGGGATTCCAAACAGAGGAGCACATTCCTGGAGACCTCCAACCTCCTTCCCCATCCCAACTGCGGAAGAAATTAGGCAGGATCACACAATGTATGTTGTCGTTGTTGTTGCTGTCGTTGTTGTTGTTGTTGCTGCTGCTGCTGCTGCTGCTACTGCTGTTTTAATATCACTTCCCCCATGCTCTATATCCATCAAGATTTTGATGCCTCAGAGAGAACCCCTGGTGTAATTAAAACAAAATAGAGGCCGGGCGCGGTGGCTCAAGCCTGTAATCCCAGCACTTTGGGAGGCTGAGACGGGCGGATCACGAGGTCAGGAGATCGAGACCATCCTGGCTAACACGGTGAAACCCCGTCTCTACTAAGAAATACAAAAAACTAGCCAGGGGAGGCAGCGGGCGCCTGTAGTCCCAGCTACTCGGGAGGCTGAGGCAGGAGAATGGCGTAAACCCGGGAGGCGGAGCTTGCAGTGAGCTGAGATTCGGCCACTGCACTCCAGCCTGGGCGACAGAGCGAGACTCCGTCTCACAAAAAAAAAAAAAAAAAAAAAATAGACTCTGGTCTATTCTAACTTTCCAACCTTCAATAAATTACTTCAGCTCCTAGAGCTTCAGCATATTCAACTGTAAAAGAGAAGAATAATATTTGCCTTACAGGTTTATATAAATATTAAATTAGCAAACATAGTCACATAGGTAAATACAGGTAAAACACCTGGAACAGTACCATGGGGCTGACTCATATAAGGTTCACTTCCCCTTAATCAAACTGCTGAAGTGACTAAGACAGTATAAGCTGGTAAATAAAACAGGATCTGTACCATTAAAGAACTTAAAGTTTTGTGAGAATAAAAATAAACTTTAAACAAGTAATCACACTAATAAATTTTGCATAAAATATTGCAATAAGTACTATGAAGGAAAAGTTAACAGTGTTATAAAGTAGAGCGGGCCTCTGACTTAGATTGCTGAGGATCGAGAAAGCTTCCTTTGGAAACATATTTAAGCTGAAATCTTTAAAATAAATAGGAGAGGAGGACAATGAAGATAAAAATGATCCAGATGTAAGAAAAGAGCATGTGTGAAGGTCCAAAGACACGCAAAACGTTGGCAGCTTAAAAAAAGAAAGAAGAAAAGAAAAAGGCAGTGGCTGCAGCATACTGAGCAAGCAGAAAGACTCAAGGAGAGACTAGTAAGATATAGGCAGCTTTCACGTTGAGAAACTATAGCCCATGACTTAAAGCCAATCTATAGCCTGTATTTGTACAATCCTAGTGCTAAAAATGTTTTTTACATTTTGTAAGAGCTGTAAAAAATGCTAATAAAAAAAAACAGACTCTCATTTCTAGAAAGACAGAATAGATGCACTTTTCCTCCTCTTCCTGCTAAGTACAACTAAAATACTGCAGCCCCAGCACTACCCCACCAAAAACCAAGTAGTAAGCCAAGACTTGCAATGCCTCCAGGCTATAATTTGGTGCTCCAACCCATCCCCACCTTAGGGATGGTGTCAGAAAAGGCAGAGTGGGGAGCTTGCATTTTACACACCAACAGAAAGTAACAAAGAAACCTTACATGGTGTCAACAGACATGTGACAGAATGGTAAGCAGAAATAGACAAATCCACACTTATAAATAGAGACTTCAAAACCCTCACCTCAACAACTGAACAACTCTAGAACAATTAGGAAATCAACAAAGATATAGAAGAATTCACCAGTACTATCAAGCAACAAGATCCAAATGACATTCATAGAATAAGCTTCAAAAAAGGTTCACATCTCCTTAATCAAACTGCTGAAGTTTCAAATTTGTGCTGTCCTTATAACAACAGAAAAATACTCATTCTTTACAAGTATCAACAGAACATACAAAAAGATAGACCATATTATGGGCCACAAAACACATCTCAACAAATTTAAACAAACAGAAATCATAGGGTGTGATCTCTGAAAATAATGAATCTCCTACATGCTTGGAAACAAAAAAAAACAAAAACAAAAACAAAAAAACTTCTAAATAATATATGGGTCAAGAAAACATCTCAAAAAAATTAAAAATACATTGAACTGAATGAAAGTGAAAATAAACCAAACTAGAATTAGTAGGATATAGCCAATGCAAGAAGGAAATTTCTAGCACTACACGTATACATTAGAAAAAAGGAAAAGTCTCAAATCAATAATCTAAGCTTCTACCTCAAAAAACTAGAAAGAGAAAAGCAAAGTAACTCTAAAACACACAGAAGGAAGAAAATCATAAGGATAAAAACACAAATCAATTAAATTGAGAACAAGAAAATGTTAGAGAAAATCAATGAAACAAAAAGGTGGTTCTTTGAAAATATTAGTAAAATTGGCAAACTTCAAACAAGACTGACAATGAAAAAAAGAGAAAAAATACAAATCAGGAATGAAACAATGGCTATCACCATGGGCTGTGCAGACATGAAAAGAATAATAAGGGAATGCTATGGTAGAAAAGACTCTACACATATAAATTTGACAAAGTAGATGAAATAGACCAATTCCTCAAAAACTACAAAGTACCACACCTTCCCCCAATATTAAATAGAAAATTTAAATAGTCCTGTAACTGGGAAGGAAATTGAATTTACTGAAAAATCTCCCCTTAAAAAATCTCCAGGTGCATATGGTTTCAATAGAGAATTCCACCAAACATTTTAAGAAGAATTAACACCAATTCTACACAATCTTTTCCAGAAAGCAGAAGAGGAAGGAATACCTCCCCGACTCATTTTATGAAGCACTGATGTCAAAACTAGACAAAGACAGTACTAACATAGAAAACTACAGACCAATATTCTTCATGCATTTAGATAAAAATATCTTAGCAAAATACAAGTAAACAGAATTCAGCAATTTACAAAAGGAATTATACACCATGACCAAGTATGGTTTATTCAAGGAATGTAAGGTTGCTTGAATATTTGAAAAATAAATTATTGTGATACATCATATTAACAGACTAAAGATATAACAGAAGAAAGGAAATCTAAAGAAGAAAAATGAGGCCAAGAGAGTAGGATTACTTGAGGCCAGAAGTTCAAGAAGAGCCTAAGCAACATAGGCTTAGGCTATAAGAAACAAAAAATTTCTTTAAAAAATTAGTCAGGTGCAGTGTCATGCATCTGTAGTTCCAGCTACTTAGGAGGCTGAGGCAGGAGGATGGCTTGACCTCAGGAGTTTGAGGCTGTAATGAGCTATCATCATGCCATTGCACTCCAGCTAGGTGACAGTGAAACCATGTATTAAATATCTTTTAAAAATAAAGAAGACAAGAAAGAGGAAGAGGAAGAAAAAAAGGGAAGGAAAAACGGAGGGAAGAAGGAAAGGAGGGAGGGAGGGATAGAGGGAGGGAGGGAAGGAAGGAAGGAGAGAGGAAGAAGATAGAAGAAGGAGGGGGAGGAGGAGAACAGGAGGGAGGAAGAAGAAGGAAGAAAAAGGAGGAGGAGGAAGAAAAAGATGGAGGAGAAGGAGAAGGAGGAGGAAGAAGGAGGAGGAGGAAGAGAAGGAGAGGAAGAAGGAAGAAGAAGAGGTGGCGGCAGCAGCAGCCACAGTGCTAGAGAAAGAGAAAGAGGAAGAAAAAGAACCGTATGATCAAATCAATTGATGCAGTAAAAACTCTTGACAAAATCCAACATCCATTCATGATACAAACTCTCAGAATACTAGAAATAGAGATGAATTTCCTCAACTTGATAAAATCTACAAAAACTTCATAGTTGACATCACAGTAAATGGTTAAAGGCTGAATATTTTCCCCCTAACACAGGAAGCAAGAAGATATGCATTCTAACCACTGCTATTCAGTATAGTACGTACAGTTCTAGCCACAGCAATAAGGCAAAAAAACAGAAAAAAGAAAAGAAAAAGCACACATATCAGAAAATAAAAAAATAAAACTGTCTTTATTTACAAATGATATGATAACCTATGTAGATTATTCCAAGCAATCTACAAAAAAAAAACTACTAGAACGAATAAATGAATTCAGCAAAGTCACAGCATATAACATCAACAGCAAAAGGCCAATTTTGTTTGAACATGATACCAATGAGCATGTGGACAATGAAATTAAAAATACAATACCACTTATAAAACATTGTTAAAACAAAAAGATATACATAGGTATAAACCTAACAAGTTATGTACAGAATGTACATGCTAAAAACAACAGAAAACTGATGAAAGACAAAATGAGAAAAACATTGCATTCATGAATTGCAGGACTACATATAGTAATAAATATGTCAATTCCAAAAACGCCAAAAGCAATTGCAACAAAAGCAAAAATTGACAAATGGGATCTAATTAAACTAAACAGCTTCTGTACAAAAAGAAACTATCGTCAGAGAGAACAGACAACCTACAGAATGAGACAAAATTTTTGCAAACTATTCATCCAACAAAGGTCAAATATACAGCATTTATGAGGAACTTAAACAAATTTACAAGAAAAAAACCAAACAACTCCATTTAAAAGTGGGCAAAGGACATGAACAGAACTTATCCAAAGGTCTCATAGTCTGGCCAGGTGTGGTGGCTCGCACCTGTAATCCCAGCACTTTGGGAGGCAGAGGTGGGCAGATCACTGGAGGTCAGGAGTTTGAAACCAGCCTGGCCAACATGGCAAAACCCTGTATCTACAAAAAAAAAAAAACAAAAATTATCCAGGCAGGTGGCACTCGCCTTTAGTCCCAGCTACTGGGGAGGCTGAGGCATGAGGATAGCTTGAGCCCAGGAGGTGGAGGTTGCAGTGAGCCAAGATCGCACCACTGCAGTACAGCCTGGGTTACACAGCAAGACTCTGTCTCAAAAAAAAAAAAAAAAATCTTGAAACCAAATGATAATGGAAATATAACATACCAAAACTTCTGGGATACAGTGAAAGTAGTACTAAGCAGAAAGTTTAGAGCAAAAGTAGTATATCAAAAAAGCAGGAAAACTTCCAACAAAAAAATCTAACCATGTATCTTAAAGAACCAGAAAAGCACAAGTGAATAAAACTCAAAATCAGTAGAAAATAAAAAATAAAAATCAAATCAAAGCAGAAATAAATGAACTTGAAACAAAGAAAACAATACAATCAATGAAAGGAAAACTTGGTTTTCTGAAAAGATAAAATCAACAAACCGTGCTCACTTCGGCAGCACATATACTAAAATCAACAAACCTTTAGCCTGACTAAGAAAAAACAGAGAAGGTCCAAATAGATAAAATCAGAGAAGAAAAAGGAGACATTACAACCATTATGGCAGAAATTCAAAGGATCACTAGAGGCTACTATGAGCAACTATATGCTGATAAATTGCAAAAACTTAAAAGACATGGATACATTCCTAGATGCAAACAACTTACTAGGGTTGAACAATGAAGAAATCCAAAACCTGAAGAGACCAGTAACAAGTAATGAGATGGAAGCTGTAATAAAAAGTGTCCTGGAGGGGAGTGCAGGATGGCTGACAAGATGCAACAAGGTGGGACAGCTCCTACCGAGGGACAAGACAACTGGTGTACTCCAAACAGATCTTCTGAGGGAAGATCCCGAGAGTGAAAGGAGGGAAAGACACAGAAGCTGGACTGAAGAGACAGAAAGCTGGGAATCCTACATGAGGCTTAGCATACCCAGACTTTTTCCTGGCCCACAACAGCCCATGGAGAATGAGTGAGTTACCTGGCAAGGAGCAACCTATTCTCATCATGGGTCTCTGGAAGCCTGGCAGGAGGAGACGCCTCAACCACCACAGACACTCGAGTTGGCAGCAAGAGCTGCTTAGAGAAGTGGTGGGGCAGCAAGCCAGCTGATGTGGAGTCCAGAGAGTTTGGTGCAAGACTCTCCGTAGTTGAGCATGGCCAAGAATAGCCATCCCCCTAGGCTCAACTTGCTCCCATAGGAGACTTTAGCCCTAGGGGTCCTGAACTCTGCAGGGTGGTTTTGCCCATCAGACAGGGCCAGACCAACATGAGCACCCCTTGGTCGGCTGCCCTCTTCCAGACTGGCCACACCTCCTTGCAGGGCAACCTCAGGTGCCCTGGGGGCCTGTACCACAGCTTCTACACTGGCAGATGGTGCCTGACCAGAAAAGAGCTCCAGTGGGGCAGCCCCTATGGCCATGCACTATCTCATAGTCTCTCTCCCCATATTGCAGCTTCCTCTGGGCCCACAGCAGCTCCCCACATTGCTTTGCTGGTGGTGTTTGCACAGGCGGGTTTTGCTTTCCTTGCCACAACAGCACACCTCAGTACAGTGTTCCCCTGCCAACCAAGTTGCAGATGGAGTCTTGGCAGACAGAGTGAGACAGCCCTGACTCCACTAGTGCCCCATCCTTAAACTAACACTGCGAAGAGAATGGCACATCCTCCCCTATCCTGAGTGACCACTCCTGCTTCCTGGGCACAGAGAAGGCACCCAGAAATGCACCTGCCAGCACCCTGCCCCTGATCCAACACCACCTCCAGCATGACTGCACAAAGTTGCCATCGAGGGCCCCGTACATCCCCAAAATGCATTTCCTCTGCCACAGTGGTGAATGCTGGCATGGAGGCAGACACCCTGGCACCCACTAGCAGTTTGCCACAGCTGCCACTACTGCTACTGCTGCCATGTGCAAACAAGGACAAATCCCACTGTCACTGCACTATCAAACACTACAGCTGACACCACTTATCACAGTGTAGTGACCAGCAGTCTGGGAGCACATCAGGACCCCTTCCCAACACAATGGATTCCTAACCTCGAGAAGGCAGAGAAAAAAGTGAGAACCCCGTACAAGTCCCCCAGAATTAGAGTACATAGTCCAGGAGTTGGGAGCTGAGTGTTGGCCCCCTAAAATCTTCCAGAAACAAAGTCAACCAGCTGAATCCACCTTATACCACAATCAAACTCTCAAAGTCATCAATAGATTAAAGGAATAAAACCTATCCAAAGGTCAGCAAGCTCAAGGATTGAAGGAAGATAAGCCCACAAGGATGAGAAAGAATCAGCACAAGAGCCCCGACAACTCAAAAAGCCAGAGTGCTTTCTTTCCTCCAAACAATGGCACCACCTCTCAAGCAAGGGTGCTGCTCGGGGCTGAGATGGCTGAAATGACAAAAATAGAATTCAGAATATGGATAGGAATGAAGATCATTGAGCTATAGGAGTATGCTGAAATCCAATCTAAGGAAGCTAAAAATCATGGAAAAAAGAATGCAGAAGCCAAGAGACAAAAGAGTCAGTATAGAAAAGATGGTAACTGAACTCATAGAGCTGGAAAACACACTACAAGAATTTCACAACGCAATCACAAGTATTAATAGCAGAATGAACTAAGCAGAGGAAAGAACCTCAGAGCTTGAAGACTGGCTTTCTGAAATAAGACAGACAAGAATAGAGAAAAAAGAATGAAAAGAAACAAACAAAACCTCTAAGAAATACAGGATTATGTAAAGAGACCAAATCTACAACTCATTGGTGTCCCTGAAAGAGACAGGGAGAAAGGAACCAACTCGGAAAATGTATTTTCAGGATACATCCATGAGAACGTCCCCAACCTAGCTGGAGAGGCCAGCATTCAAATTCAGGAAATGCAGAGAACATCAGTAAGATATTTCACAAGATCATGCCCAAGACACATAATCATCAGATTCTCCAAAGTTGAAATGAAAGAAAAAAATAAAGGTAGCTAGAGAGAAAATGTCACCTACAAAGGGAAGCCTATCAGACTAATAGCACACATCTCAGCAGAAACTATACAGGCCAGAAGAGATTCTTCTTAAAGAATGTTGAATATTTCCCCCCAATACTGAATGTTGAATGCAATGACACATATAGGCTCAAAATAAAGGGACGGAGAAAAATCTACCAAGCAAATAGAAAACAAAAAAGCAGGGGTTACAAACCTAGTTTCAGACAAAACAGACTTTTAACCAACAAAGATCAAAAAAGACAAAGAAGGACATTACATAATGGCAAAGATTTCAATTCAAGAAGAAGATCTAACTCTCCTAAATGCACCCAACACAGGATTAGCCAGATTCATAAAGCAAGTGCTTAAAGACCTTCAAAGACACTTAGACTCCCATACAATAATAGTGGGAGACTTTAACATCCCACTGACAATATTAGACAGATTATCAAGACAGAAAATTAGCAAAGATAGGAAACTGAGGTACCTGGTTCATCTCACTGGGACTGGTTGGACAGTGGGTGCAGCCCACGGAGGGTGGGCTGAAGCATGGCAGGGCATCGCCTCACCTGGGAAGTGCAAGGGGTCGGGGGATTTCCCTTTCCTAGCCAAGGGAAGCCGTGACAGACTGTACCTGGAAAATCAGGACACTTCCGCCCAAATACTGCACTTTTCCAACAGTCTTAGCAAACGGCACACCAGGAGATTATATCCCACGCCTGGATCGGTGGGTCCCCCGCCCACGGAGCCTTGCTCACTGCTAGTGCAGCAGTCTCAGATCGACCTGCCGTGCAGCAGTCTCAGGTCGACCTGCCAGGCAGCAGCCTGGCAGGGGGAGGGGCATCCACTATTGCTGAGGCTTGAGTAGGTAAACAAAGCAGCCAGGGAAGCTCAAACTGGGCAGAGCACACCGAAGCTCTGCAAGGCCTGCTGCCTGTATATACCCCACCTCTGGGAGCAGGGCATAGCTAAACAAAAGGCAGCAGAAACTCCTGCAGACTTAAACGTCCCTGTCTGACAGCTCTGAAGAGAGCTGTGGTTCTCCCAGCATGGTGTCTGAGCCCTAAGAATGGACAGACTGCCTCCTCAAGTGGGTCCCTGACCCCTGTGTAGGCTAACTGGGAGAAACCTCCGAGTAGGGGCCGACTGACACCTCATACAGGAGGGTACCCCTCTGGGATGAAGCTTCCAGAGGAAGGACCAGGCAGCAATATTTGCTGTTCTGCAGTATTTGCTGTTCTGCAGCCTCCGCTGGTGATACCCAGGTTAACAGGGTCCGGAGTGGACCTCCAGCAAACTCCAACAGACCTGCAGCTGAGGGACCTGACTGTAAGAAGGAAAACTAACAAACAGAAATGAATAGCATCAACATCGACAAAAAGGACATCCACACCAAAACCCCATCTGTAGGTCACCAGCATCAAAGACCAAAGGTAGATAAAACCACAAAGATGAGGGGAAAACGAGAGCAGAAAAGCTGAAAATTTAAAAAACCAGAGCGCCTCTTCTCCTCCAAAGGATCACAGTTCCTCACCAGCAACGGAAAGAAGCTGGATAGAGAATGACTTTGACGAGCTGACAGAAGTAGGCTGCAGAAGGTTGGTAACAACAAACTTCTCTAAGCTAAAGGAAGATGTTCAAACCCATTCCAAGGAAGTTGAAAACCTTGAAAAAAAGATTAGATGAATGGCTAACAAGAATAAACAGTGTAAAGAAGACCTTAAATTACCTGATGGAGCTGAAAACCATGGCACGAGAACTACGTGATGCATGTACAAACCTCAATGACCAATTCGATCAAGTGGAAGAAAGGGTATCAGTGATTGAAGATCAAATTAATGAAATAAAGCAAGAAGAAAAGTTTAGAGAAAACAGAGTAAAAAGAAACAAAGCCTCCAAGAAATATGGGACTGAAGAGTGAAAAACACTCTTCAGGATATTATCTAGGAGAATTTCCCCAACGTAGCAAGGCAGGCCAACATTCAAATTCAGGAAATACAGAGAACACTACAAAGATACTCCTCGAGAAGAGCAACCCCAAGACACATAATTGTCAGATTCACCAAGGTTGAAATGAAGGAAAAAATGTTAAGGGCAGCCAGAGAGAAAGCTCTGGTTACCCACAAAGGGAAGCACATCAGACTAATAGTGGATCTCTCGGCAGAAACTCTACAAGCCAGAAGAGAGTGGGGGCCAATATTCAACATTCTTAAAGAAAAGAATTTTCAACTCAGAATTTCATATCCAGCCAAACTAAGCTTCATAAGTGAAGGAGAAATAAAATCCTTTACAGATAAGCAAATGCTGAGAGATTTTGTCACCACCATGCCTGCCCTACAAGAGCTCCTGAAGGAAGCACTAAACATAGAAAGGAACAACTGGTACCAGTAACTGCAAAAATATGCCAAACTGTAAAGACCATAGATGCTAGGAAGAAACTCCATCAACTAATGGGCAAAATAACGAGCTAACATCATAATGACAGGATCAAATTCACACATAACAATATTAAAACCTTAAATGTAAATGGGCTAAATGCCCCAATTAAAAGACACAGACTGGCAAATTGGATAAAGACTCAAGACCCATCAATGTGCTGTCTTCAGGAGATCCATCTCACGTGCAGAGACACACATAGGCTCAAAATACAGGGATGGAGAAAGATTTACCAAGCAAATGGAAAGCAAAAAAAAGCAGGGGTTGCAAGCCTAGTCTCTGATAAAACAGACTTTAAACCAACAAAGATTAAAAGAGACAAAGAAGGCCATTAAATAATGGTAAAAGGATCAATTAAACAAGAAGGGCTAACTATGCTAAATATATATGCACCCAATACAGGAGCACCCAGATTCATAAAGCAAGTCCTAGAGACCTACAAAGAGACTTAGATTCCCACACAATAATAATGGGAGACTTTAACACCCCACTGTCAATATTAGACAGATAAACAAGACAGAAGGTTAACAAGGATATCCAGGGCTTGAACTCAGCTCTGCACCAAGCAGACCTAATAGACATTTACAGAACTCTCCACCCCAAATCAATAGAATATACATTCTTCTAACCACGACATCACATTTATTACAAAATTGACCATGTAGTTGGAACTAAAGCACTCTTCAGTAAATATAAAAGAACAGAAATCACAACAAACTGTCTCTCAGACCACAGTGCACTCAAATTACAACTCAGAATTAAGAAACTCACTCAAAACCACACAACTACATGGAAACTGAACAACCTGCTCCTGAATGACTACTGGGTAAATAAAAAAAGGGAGGCAGAAATAAAGATATTCTTTGAAACCAATGAGAACAAAGACACAACGTACCAGAATCTCTGGGACACATTTAAAGCAGTGTGTAGAGGGAAATTTATAGCATTAAATGCCCACAAAAGAAAGCAGGAAAGATCTAAAATCGACACCCTAACATCACAATTAAAATAACTAGAGAAGCAAGAGCAAACAATTTCAAAAGCTAGCAGAAGGCAAGAAATAACTAAGATCAGAGCAGAACAGAAGGAGACAGAGACACAAAAAACCCTTAAAAAAAAAAAAATCAGTGAATCCAGGAGCTGGTTTTGTGAAAAGATCAACAAAATTGATTAACTGCTAGCAAGACTAATAAAGAAGAAAAGAGAGAAGAACCAAATAGACGCAAGAAAAAATGATAAAGGGGATGTCACCACAGATCTCACAAAAAACACAAACTACTATCAGAGAATAATATAAACACCTTTATGCAAATAAACTAGAAAATCTAGAAGAAATGGATAAATTCCTGGACACATACACACTCCCAAAACTAAACCAGGAAGAAGTTGAATCCCTGAATAGACCAATCGCAGGCTCTGAAATTGAGGCAATAATTAATAGCCTACCAACCAAAAAAAGTCCAGGACCAGACAGAATCACAGCCGAATTCTATCAGAGGTACAAAGAGGAGATGGTATCATTCCTTCTGAAACTACTCCAATCAATAGAAAAAGAAGGAATCCTCCCTAATTAATTTTATGAGGCCAGCATCGTCCTGATAACAAAGCCTGGCAGAGACACAACAAAAAAAGAGAATTTTAGACCAATATCCCTGATGAATATCGATGTAAAAATCCTCAATAAAATACTGGCAAACCAGATCCAGCAGCACATCAAAAAGCTTATCCACCACGATCAAGTCGGCTTCATCCCTGGGATGCAAGGCTGGTTCAACATATGCAAATCAATAAACGTAATCTATCACAAAAACAGAACCAATGACAAAAATCAAATTATTATCTCAATAGATGCAGAAAAGGTCTTCAACAAAGTTCAACAGCCCTTCATGCTAAAAACTCTCAATAAACTAGGTATTGATGGAACATATCTCAAAATAATAAGAGCTATTTATGACAGACCCACAGGTAATATCATACTGAATGGGCAAAAACTGGAAGCATTCCCTTTGAAAACTGGCACAAGACAGGGATGCCCTCTCTCACCACTCCTATTCAACATAGTGTTGGAAGTTCTGGCCGCGGCAATCAGGCAAGAGAAAGAAATAAAGGGTATTCAATTAGGAAAAGAGGAAGTCAAGTTGTCTCTGTTTGTAGATGACATGATTGTATATTTAGAAAACCTAATCATCTCAGCCCAAAATCTCCTTAGGCTGATAAGCAACTTCAGCAAAGTCTCAGGATACAAAATCAACATGCAAAAATCACAAGCATTCCTATACACGAATAACAGACGGAGAGCCAAATCATGAGTGAACTCACATTCACAATTGCTACGAAGAGAATAAAACACCTAGGAATCCAACTTACAAGGGATGTGAAGGACCTCTTCAAGGAGAACTACAAACCACTGCTCAATGAAATAAAAGAGGACACAAACAAATGGAAGAACATTCCATGCTCATGGATAGGAAGAATCAATATCGTGAAAATGGCCATACTGCTCAAGGTAATTTATAGATTCAATGCCATCCCCATCAAGCTACCAATGACTTTCTTCACATAATTGGAAAAAAAAATACTTTAAAGTTCATATGGAACCAAAAAAAGAGCCCGCATTGCCAAGACAATCCTAAGTCAAAAGAACAAAGCTGGAGGCATCATGCTACCTGACTTCAAACTATACTACAAGGCTACAGTAACCAAAACAGCATGGCACTGGTACCAAAACAGAGATACAGACCAATGGAACAGAACAGAGCCCTCAGAAGAAATACCACACATCTACAACCATCTGAATTTTGACAAACCTGACAAAAACAAGAAATGGGGAAAGGATTCCCTATTTAATAAATGGTGCTGGGAAAACTGGCTAGCCATATGTAGAAAGCTGAAATTGGATCCCTTCCTTACACCTTTTAGAAAAATTAATTCAAGATGGATTAAAGACTTATATGTTAGACCTAAAACCATAAAAACCCTACAAGACAACCTAGGAAATACCATTTAGGACATAGGCATGGGCAAGGACTTCATATCTAAAACACCAAAAGCAATGGCAACAAAAGCCAAAATTGACAAATGGGATCTAATCAAATTTAAGAGCTTCTGCATGGCAAAAGAGACTACCATCAGAGTGAACAGGCAACTTACAGAATGGGAGAAAATTTTTACAATCTACTCATCTGACAAAAGGCTAATATCCAGAATCTACAAAGAACTTAAACAAATGTACAAGAAAAAACAAACAACCCCATCAAAAAAGTGGGCAAAGGATATGCACAGACACTTCTCAAAAGAAGACATTTATGCAGCCAGCAGACACATGAAGAAATGCTCATCATCACTGGTCATCAGAGAAATGCAAATCAAAACCACAATGAAATACCATCTCACACCAGTTAGAATTGTGATCATTAAAAAGTCAGGAAACAAAAGGAATCCTAGAGAGGATGTGAAGAAATAGTAACGCTTTTACACTGTTGGTGGGAGTGTAAACTAGTTCAACCACTGTGGAAGACAATGTGGCGATTCCTCAAGGATCTAGAACTAAAAATACCATTTGACTGAGCAATCCCATTACTGGGTATATACCCAAAGCATTATAAATCATGCTACTATAAAGACACATGCACACACATGTTTCATGCGGCACTATTCACAATAGCAGTATCTTGGAACCAACCCAAATGTCCATCAATGATAGACTGGATTAAGAAAATGTGGCATATATACACCATGGAATATTACGCAGTCATAAAAAAGCATGAGTTCATGTCCTCTGCGGGGACATGGATGAGGCTGGAAACCATCTTCTGAGCAAACTATCACAAGGACAGAAAACCAAACACCACATGTTCTCACTCATAGGTGGGAACTGAACAATGAGAACACTTGGACACATGGCAGGGAACATCACACATGGGGGCCTGTCATGGGGTGAGGGGCAGGGAGAGGGATAGCATTAGGAGAAATACCTAATGTAAATGACGAGTTAATGGGTACAGCAAACCAATATGGCACATGTATAGCTATGTAACAAACCTGCACATTGTGCACGTGTACCCTAGAACTTAAAGTATAATTTAAAAAAAAGAAAGAAAGAAAAGAAAATTAGCAAAGATATTCAGGACCTACACTCAGCATTGGATCAAATGGACCTGACAGATATCTACAGAAATCTCCACCCAAAAACAACAGAATATACATTCTTCTCATCACCACAAGGAACATACTCTAAAATCAGTCACATGACAGAAAGTAAAACACTCAATATACATTCTTCTCATCACCACAAACAACAGAATATACATTCTTCTCATCACCACAAGGAATATACTCTAAAATCAGTCACATGACAGAAAGCAAAACACTCCTCAGCAAATGCAAAAGAACTGAAATCATAACAATCCCTCAGACCACAGCACAATCAAATTAGAAATCAAGACTAAGAAATCTGCTCAAAATCATACAATTACAAGAAAATTGAATAACCTGCTTCTGAATAACATTTGGGTGAATAATGAAATTAAGGCAGACATCAAGAAGCTCTTTAAAACTAATGAGAACAAAAATACAACATACCAGAATCTCTGGGACACAGCTAAGGCAGTGTTAACAAGGAAGTTTACAGTACTAAATGATCACATCAAAAAGTTTTTAAAAACCTCAATGTAACAACTTAAGATCACAACTAAAAGAACTAGAGAACCAAGAGCAAACTAAGCCCAAATCTAGCAGAAGACAAGAAACAACCAAAATGAGAGATGAACTGAAGGAGATTGAGACACAAAAAAACTATTGAAAAGATCAATGAATCCAGGAGCTGGTTCTTTTAAAAACTGAATAAAATAGACCACTAGCTAGACCAATAAAGAAGAAAAGAAAGAAGATTCAAATAAACACAATCACAAATGACAAGGGGAATACTACCATTGACCCCACAGAAATACAAATAATCATAAGAGAATATTATGAACACACCTCTATGCAAATAACTAGAAAATCTAGAAGAAATGGATAAATTCCTGGACATATACAGTCTCCCAAGACAGAATAAGGAAGAAATTGAATCCCTAAACAGACCAACACTGAGCTCTGGAATTGGATCAGTAATATATAGTCTACCAACCAAAAAAAGCCCAAGACCAGATGGATTCACAGCTGAAATCTACTAGATATACAAAGAAAAGCTGGTACCATTCCTGCTGAAACTATTCCAAAAAATTGAGGAGACCTCAATATGAGGTCATTCTATGAGGTCAGCATCATCCTGATACCAAAATCTGGCAGACACACAACAATAAAAGAAAACTTCAGGCCAATATCCTTAATGAACATTGATACAAAAATCCTCAACAAAATACTTGGCAAATTCAATACAGTAGCACATCAAAAAGCTTATTCACCATGATCACGTAGGCTTTATCCCTGGGATGCAAGGTTGGTTCAACATATGCAAATCAATAAATGCGATTCATCACATAAACAGAACTAAAGACAAAAATCACATGATGGCTGGGTGTGGTGGCTCACCCCTGTAATCCCAACACTTTGGGAGGCCAAGGTGAGCAGATCGCTTGAGGTCAGGAGTTCAAGACCAGCCTGATCAACATGGCAAAACCCCACCCCTACTAAAAATACAAAAATTAGCCAGGCGTAATGGCACACACCTGTAATCCCAGCTCCTCAGGAGTCTGAGGCATGAAAATCACTTGAACCCAGGAGGAAGAGGTTATAGTGAGCCAAGACTGTGCCACTGTGCTCCAGCCTGGGCAACAGAGTGAGACTCTGTCTCAAAAAACAAAACAAAACAAACCACATGATTATCTCAATAGATGCAAAAAAGGTTTTTAATAAAATTCAACTATGCTTCATGTTAAAAACTCTCAATAAACTAGGTATTGAAGGAACACAGCTCAAAATCATAAAAACCAAACCCACAGTCAACATCATATGAAATGGGCAAAACCTGGAAGCACTCCCATGAAAACTGGCACAAGATAAGAATGCCCTCTCTCACTACTTCTATTAAATATAGTATTGGAAGTACTGGCCAGGGCAATCAGGTAAGAGAAAGAAATAAAGAGCATCCAAATAGGAAAACAGGAAGTCAAACTTGTCCTGTTTGCAGATGACATGATCTTGTAACTAGAAAACCCCATAGTCACAGCCCAAAAGATTCTTAAGCTGACAAACAACTTTGGCAAATCCTCAGGATACAAAATCAATGTGCAAAAATCACTAACATTCCTACACAGTAACAACCATCAACTCCAGAGCCAAATCAGGAACACAATCCCATTCACAACTGCCACACACAAAAATAAAATACCTAGGAATACAGCTCACCAGGGAGGTGAAAGGTCTCTACAAAGAGAACTACAAAACATTTCTCAATTAAATCAGTGATGACACAAACAAATACAAAAGCATTCCAGGCTCATAAATAGAAGAATCAATACCATTAAAATGTCAATACTGCCCAAAGCAATTTATACATTCAATGCTATTCTTATTAAACCACCATTGACACTCTTCACAGAACTTAAAAAAAAAAAACACCTATTTTAACATTCATATGGAACCAAAAAAGAGCCCCAATAGTCAAGGCAATTCTAAGCAAAAAGAACAAAGCCAAAGGCATCACATTACCTGACTTCAAACTACACTACAGGGCTAAGGTAATCAAAACAGCATGGCACTAGTATAAAAACACACACATAGACCAATGGAACAGAACAGAGAACCCAGAAAAAAGGCCACATACCTACAACTATCTGACTTTTGACAAACCTGACAAAAACAAACAATGAAGAAAGGATTCCCTACTCAATGAAAGTTGCTGGGATAACTGGCTAGCCAGTTAGGATACCCCTTCTTTACACAATATACAAAAATCAACTCAAGATGGATTAAAGACTTAAATGTAAAATCCAAAACTATAAAAACCCTGAAAGACGGCCAGTGTGTTGGCTCACACCTGTAATCCACCACCTTAGGAGGCCAAGGTGGGTGAATTACCTGAGATCAGGAGTTTGAGACCAGCCTGGCCAATATGGTGAAACCCCGTCTCTACTGAAAATACAAAAAATTAACCAGATGTGGTGGCAGGCACCTGTAATTCCAGCTACTCGGGAGGCTGAGGCAGGAGAATTGCTTGAACCCAGGAGGCAGAGATTGCAGTGAGCCAAGATTGTACCATTGCACTACAGCCTGGGCAACAGAGCAAAACTCTGTCTTTAAAAAAAAAAAAAAAAAAAAAAAAACCTGAAAGACCATTCTGAACGTAGGCAAAGATTTCATGATGAACATGCCAAAAGCAACTGCAACAAAAGCAAAAAATGACAAATGAGATCTCATTAAACTAAAAGAGTTTCTGCACAGCAAAGGAAACTATCAACAAAGTGAACAGACAACCTACAGAATGGGCAAAAAGTTTTACAAACTATGCATTTCGTATGCAGCATCTATAAGGAACTTAAAACAAATTTACAAGAAAACAACCCTATTAAAAAGTGGACAAAGGATATGAACAGACACTTTTCAAAAGAAGGCATACATGTAGTCAAGAATCATATGAATAAAGCTTAACATCACTATTCATTAGAGAAATGCAAATCAAAACCATAAGATACCATCTCACACTAGTCAGAATGGCTATAATTAAAAAGTAAAAAAATAACAGATGCTAGTAAGGTTGCAGAGAAAAAGAAACACTTACACACTGTTGGTGGGAGTGTAAAAGTTTAACCATTGTGGAAGAGAGTGTGGCAATTCCTCAAAGACCTAAATACAGAACTACCACTCAATTGCCATGCAATCCCATTACTGAGCTACTATGCAATCCCATTACTGGGTATGTACCCAAAGGAATACAAATTGTATCATAAAGACACATGCACACATATGTTAACTGCAGCATTATTCACAATAGCAAAGACATGGAATCAACCTAAATGCCCATTGGTGGTAGACCTGATAAAGAAAATGTGGTACATGCACACCGTGGAATACAATGCAGCCAAGAAAAAGAACAAGATCATGTCCTCCCCAAGAACATGGATAAAGCTGGAGGCCATTATCCTTAGCAAACTAATGCAGGAAGAGAAAACCAAATATATGTTCTCACTTACAAGTAGGAGCTAAAGGATGAGAACACATGGACACACAGAGGGGAAAAACACATACTAAGACCTGTCAGAGAGCGGAAGGTGGGAGGAGGAAGAGGATCATAAAAAATAACTAACGGGTACTAGGCTTAATATCTGGGTGACAAAATAATCTGTACAACAAACTCTCATAACACAAGTTTACATATACAACAAATGTGCACATGTACCACTGAACTTAAAAGTTAATTTTTTTAAAAAAAGCATCCTGGCAAAGAAAAGCCTAGGATACAATGGCTTCACTGTTGAAATTTACCATACACTTAAAGAAAATGTAACACCAATCCTACTCAAACTAATCTGAGGAACAGAGGAGGAGGGAATTCTTCCAAAGTCTTTCTACAAGGCCAGTACTACCCTTATACCAAAACAAGAGACATCAAAGAAAGAAAACTATAGCCCAATGTCCCAGATGAGTATCGATATAAAAATTATTAACAAAATACTAGCAAACTAAATTCAACAACACATTAAAAATAACCAAGTGGTATTTTTCCCAGGGATGCAGTGATGGTTCAACATATGCAAATCAATCAAGGTGATACATCATATCTACAGAATGAAGCACAAAAACCATATGATCATTTCAATTAATGCTGAAAAAGCATTTGATAAAATTCAACATCCCTTCATGATAACAAAAAGCTAGGTACAGAAGGAACATATCTTAACACAATAAAAGTCAAATACTACAGACCATAGCTAGTATCAAACTGAATGGGGAAAAACTGGAAGCCTTGCCTCTAAGATCTACTAGATAGAGCAATCAGACAAGAGAAAGAAAGGGCATCCAAATTGGAAAGAAAGAAGTCAAATTATCCTTGTTTGCTGATGATATGATCTTATATTTGAAATAACCTAAAGACTCCACACACACACACACACACACACACACACACACACACACAAAACCTATTAGAACTAATAAAGAAATTCAGTAAAGTTGATGGATACAATATTAACATAGAAAATGAGTAGCAATTCCATATGTCAAAACTGAACAATCTGAAAAAGAAATCAAGAAGGTAATCTCATTTATAATAGCTACAAATAAAATAAAATACCTAGGAATTAACCAAAGAAGTAAAAGATCTCTAAAATGAACACTATAAAACACTGATGAATGAAATTGAAGAGGACATAAAAAATGGAAAGATATTCCATATTCATGGATTAGAAGAATCGATATTGTTAAAATGTCCATACTACTCAAAGCAGTCTATAGATTTAATACGAGCTCTATCAAAATATCAGTGACATTCTTCAGAGAAGTTGAAAAAACAATACTAAGATTTATATGGAACCACAAAAGACCCACAAGAGCCAAAGCTATCTTGAGCAAAAAGAAGAAAACTGGAAGAATCACATTATCTGACTTTAAATTATACTACAGAGCTATAGTAACCAAAACAGCACGGTATTGGTGTTAAAACAGATATGTAGACCAATGGAACAGAATAGAGAACTCAGAAACAAATCCACACCTTTACAGTGAACTCATTTTCGACAAAGGTGCCAAGAACATATACTGGGGCCGGGCGCAGTGGCTCACCCCTGTAATCCCAGCACTTTGGGAGGCCAGGGTGGGCAGATCACCTGAGGTCAGGAGTTCAAGACCAGCCTGGCCAACATGGTAAAACCACGTGTCTACTAAAAGTAGAAAAACTAGCCAGACATGGTGGTGGGTGCCTATAATCCCAGCTACTTGGGCGGCTGAGGCAGGAGAATCGCTTGAACCTGGAAGGCGGAGACTGCAATAAGCCAAGATCACGCCATTGCACTCCAGCCTGGGTGAGAAACTCTGTCTCAAAAAAACAAAAAGAATATACACTGGAGAAAGGAAAATCTCTTCAATAAATGGTGCTGGGAAAACTGGATATCCATATGCAAAAGAATAAAACTAGACCCCTATCTCTCGCCATATATAAAAGTCAAATCAAAATGAATTAGAGACAGAAATCTAAGACCTCAAACTATGAAACTACTGAAAGAAAGCCTCAGGGAAACATTCCAGTACATTGGTCTGGGCAAAAAAAAATTTTTTTTTTTTTTTTTTTTTTTTTTTTGAGACGGAGTCTCTCTCTGTCGCCCAGGCTGGAGTGCAGTGGCGTGATCTCCACTCACTGCAAGCTCCACCTCCCGGGTTCACACCATTCTCCTGCCTCAGCCTCCTGTGTAGCTGGGACTACAGGCACCCGCCACCACGCTCGGCTAATGTGTGTATTTTTAGTAGAGGCGGGGTTTCACCATGTTAGCCAGGATGGTCTCGATCTCCTGACCTCGTAATCCGCCCATATCGGCCTCCTAAAGTGCTGGGATTACAGGCGTGAGCCACCACGCCCGGCCTGGGCAAAAATTTCTTGAGCAATACCCCACAAGCACACTCAACAAACGCAAAAATGGACAAATGGAATCACATCAAGCTAAAAAGTTTCTGCATGGCAAAGGAAACGATCCAGAAAGTGAAGAGACTACCCACAGAATGGGAGAGAATATTTGCAAACTACTCATCTGACAAGGGATTAATAATCAGAATACAAGGAGCTCAAACAACTTTATGAGAAAAAAAATCTAACAATCCAATTAAAAAATGGGCAAAAGATCTGAATACACATTTCTCAAAAGAAGACATACAAATGGCAAACAAGTATATGAAAAGGTGCTCAGCATCACTGATCATCAGAGAAATGCAAATCAGAACTACAAAGAGGTATCATTTCACCCCGGTTAAATGGATTTTACCCAAAAGACTGGCAATAACAAATGCTGGCAAGGATATGGCAAAAAGGGAACACTATCTAGTACACTGTTGGTGGGAATGTAAAATAGTACAATCACTATGGAGAACAGTTTTAAAGTTCCTCGAAAAACTAAAAATAGAGCTACTGTATGTTCTAGCAATCCCATTGTTAGGTATATACCCAAAAGAAAGGAAATCAGTACATCAAAGAGCTATCTGCACTCCCATGTTTACTGCAGAACTATCCACAATAGCCAACATTTGGAAGCAACCTAAGTATCCATCAACAGACGAATAGATAAAGAAAATGTGATACATATACACAATGGAACACTATTCAGCCACAACAAAGAATGAGATGCAAATGTCATTTACAACAACATGGATGGAACTGGAAGTCATTATGTTAAATGAAATAAACCAGGCACAGAAAGACAAACGTTGCATGTTCTTATTTATTTGTGGGAGCTAAAAATTAAAATAACTGAGGCCAGGTGTGCTGGCACATGACTGTAATTCCAGCACTTTGGGAGGCTGAGGCAGGAGGATCACTTGATTCCAGTTCAAGACCAGCCTTGACATGATGGTGAGACCCCTGTCTCTACAAAAATTTAAAATTAGCCAAGCATGGTAGTGCACACTGTAGTCCCAGCTACTCAGGAGGTTGAGGTGGGAGGATCACTTAAGCCCAGGAGTTTGAGGCTGTTGTGAGCTGCAATCACACCACTGCTTTCCTACCTTGGTGAGAGGGAGAGACCCTGTCTCTATTTAAAGGAAAAAATAAAATTGAACTCATGGAGATAATAGAATGATGTTTACCACAGGCTGGGAATGGTAGTGGGTGGCAGGGAGTGGGGATGGTTAATGGGTACAAAAACCAGCTAGATAGAATAAGATCTAGTATTTATGACAGCACAATACGGTGAGTATAGTAAATAACAATCAAACTGTACATTTAAAAATAACTAAAAGAGTATGATTAGATTGCTTGTAACACAAAAAGTGAATGCTTGAGGTAACAATGTCCCATTTATCCTGATGTGGTTATTACACATTGTATGCCTGGATCAAAATATCTCACGTATCACGTAAATATATGCACCTACTATATGCCCACAAAAATTAATTTTTTTAAATCTGTGCAGCAGTAAAAGAAAAAAAATCTAAAAAATGAAAAAAATTAAATTTTTAAAAACTAAATAAATAAATAAAATTTACATGAAAATGTAAAGAAACTAAAGTAGCTAAAAACAGTTTTGAAGAAAGAAGAAAGTGGGAGAAAGCAGTCTACCTTATTGCAAGACTTACACAGCTATAGTAATCAAGACTGTGTGAAGGGACATGCACATAATTCAATGGAACAGAACAGATCCCAGAAACAGCCCCACAGTACAGCCAACTGATTTTTCCCAAAGGTACAAAACCCTTTCAATGGAGGAAGAATAGCCTTTTCAACAAATGGTGCTGCTGGAGCAATTTCATAAACATAAGCAAAAAAAATGAACCTCAACCTAAACTTCACACCATTTGCCAAAATAAATTAAAATTAATCATAGACATAAATGTAAAACATAAACCTATAAACCTTTTAGAACAGGGGTCCCCAACCCACAGGCCACAGACCAGTACCAGTCCATAGCCTGTTAGGAACTGGGCGCAGGGCAGGACATGAGCAGCTGACCAGTGAGCATTTCCACCTGAGTTCCACCTCCTGTCAGATCAATGCAGCATTAGAATCTCATAGGAATGTGAATCCTATTATGAATTGCGCATCTGAGGGATCTAGGTTGTGTGTGCCTATGAGAATCCAATGCCTGATGATCTAAGTTGGAATAGTTTCATCCCAAAACCATCCCCCACATCAGTTTGTGGAAAAGTTGTCTTCATGAAACCAGTCCCTGGTGCCAGAAAGTTGGGGACTGCTGTTTTAGAAAATACGTAAAAGAGGCTGGGCAGGGCGGAGCAAGATGGCCGAATAGGAACAGCTCCAGTCTCCAACTCCCAGCGCCAGCGACACAGAAGACCGGTGATTTCTGCATTTTCAACTGAGGTACTGGGTTCATCTCACTGGGGAGTGCCGGACGATCGGTGCTGGTCAGCTGCTGCAGCCCGACCAGCGAGAGCTGAAGCAGGGCGAGGCATTGCCTCACCTGGGAAGCGCAAGGGGGAAGGGAATCCCTTTTCCTAGCCAGGGGAACTGAGACACACAACACCTGGAAAATCGGGTAACTCCCACCACAATATTGCGCTTTAAGCAAACAGGCACACCAGGAGATCATATCCCACACCTGGCCGGGAGGGTCCCACGCCCACGGAGCCTCCCTCATTGCTAGCACAGCAGTCTGTGATCTACCGGCAAGGCAGCAGCGAGGCTGGGGGAGGGGCGCCCGCCATTGCTGAGGCTTAAGTAGGTAAACAAAGCTGCTAGGAAGCTCCAACAGGGTGGAGCTCACAGCAGCTCAAGGAAACCTGCCTGTCTCTGTAGACTCCACCTCTGGGGACAGGGCACAGCTACACAACAACAACAACAACAAAAAAGCAGCAGAAAGCTCTGCAGACGCAAAGGACTCTGTCTGACAGCTTTGAAGAGAGCAGTGGATCTCCCAACACGGAGGTTGAGATCTGAGAAGGGACAGACTGCCTGCTCAAGTGGGTCCCTGACCCCTGAGTAGCCTAACTGGGAGGCATCCCGCATTAGGGGTAGTCTGACACCCCACACCTCACAGGGTGGAGTACACCCCTGAGAGGAAGCTTCCAAAGCAAGAATCAGACAGGTACACTCGCTGTTCAGAAATATTCTATCTTCTGCAGCCTCTGCTGCTGATACCCAGGCAAACAGGGTCTGGAGTGGACCTCAAGCAATCTCCAACAGACCTACAGCTGAGGGTCCTGACTGTTAGAAGGAAAACTATCAAACAGGAAGGACACCTACACCAAAACCCCATCAGTACATCACCATCATCAAAGACCAGAGGCAGATAAAACCACAAAGATGGGGAAAAAGCAGGGCAGAAAAGCTGGAAATTCAAAAAATAAGAGCACATCTCCCCCGGCAAAGGAGCGCAGCTCATCGCCAGCAACGGATCAAAGCTGGACGGAGAATGACTTTGACGAGATGAGAGAAGAAGGCTTCAGTCCATCAAATTTCTCAGAGCTAAAGGAGGAACTACGTACCCAGCGCAAAGAAACTAAAAATCTTGAAAAAAAAGTGGAAGAATTGACAGCTAGAGTAATTAATGCAGAGAAGGTCATAAACGAAATGAAAGAGATGAAAACCATGACACGAGAAATACCTGACAAATGCACAAGCTTCAGTAACCGACTCGATCAACTGGAAGAAAGAGTATCAGCGATGGAGGATCAAATGAATGAAATGAAGCGAGAAGAGAAACCAAAAGAAAAAAGAAGAAAAAGAAATGAACAAAGCCTGCAAGAAGTATGGGATTATGTAAAAAGACCAAATCTACGTCTGATTGGGGTGCCTGAAAGTGAGGGGGAAAATGGAACCAAGTTGGAAAACACTCTTCAGGATATCATCCAGGAGAACTTCCCCAACCTAGTAGGGCAGGCCAACATTCAAATCCAGGAAATACAGAGAACGCCACAAAGATACTCCTCGAGAAGAGCAACTCCAAGACACATAATTGCCAGATTCACCAAAGTTGAAATGAAGGAAAAAATCTTAAGGGCAGCCAGAGAGAAAGGTCGGGTTACCCACAAAGGGAAGCCCATCAGACTCACAGCAGATCTCTCGGCAGAAACTCTACAAGCCAGAAGACAGTGGGGGCCAATATTCAACATTCTTAAAGAAAAGAATTTTAAACCCAGAATTTCATATCCAGCCAAACTAAGTTTCATAAGTGAAGGAGAAATAAAATCCTTTACAGATAAGCAAATGCTTAGAGATTTTGTCACCACTAGGCCTGCCTTACAAGAGACCCTGAAGGAAGCACTCAACATGGAAAGGAACAACCGGTACCAGCCATTGCAAAATCATGCCAAAATGTAAAGACCATCGAGGCTAGGAAGAAACTGCATCAACTAACGAGCAAAATAACCAGTTAATATCATAATGGCAGGATCAAGTTCACACATAACAATCTTAACCTTAAATGTAAATGGACTAAATGCTCCAATGAAAAGACACAGACTGGCAAACTGGATAAAGAGTCAAGACCCATCAGTCTGCTGTATTCAGGAGACCCATCTCACACGCAGAGACATACATAGGCTCAAAATAAAGGGATGGAGGAAGATTTACCAAGCAAATGGAGAACAAAAAAAAGCGGGGGTTGCAATCCTAGTCTCTGATAAAACAGACTTTAAACCATCAAAGATCAAAAGAGACAAAGAAGGCCATTACATAATGGTAAAGGGATCAATTCAACAGGAAGAGCTAACTATCCTAAATATATATGCACCCAATACAGGAGCACCCAGATTCATAAAGCAAGTCCTTAGAGACTTACAAAGAGACTTAGACTCCCATACAATAATAATGGGAGACTTCAACACTCCACTGTCAACATTAGACAGATCAACAAGACAGAAAGTTAACAAGGATATCCAGGAATTGAACTCATCTCTGCAGCAAGCAGACCTAATAGACATCTATAGAACTCTCCACCCCAAATCAACAGAATATACATTCTTCTCAGCACCACATCGTACTTACTCCAAAATTGACCATATAATTGGAAGTAAAGCACTCCTCAGCAAATGTACAAGAACAGAAATTATAACAAACTGTCTCTCAGACCACAGTGCAATCAAACTAGAACTCAGGACTAAGAAACTCAATCAAAACCGCTCAACTACATGGAAACTGAACAATCTGCTCCTGAATGACTACTGGGTACATCACGAAATGAAGGCAGAAATAAAGATGTTCTTTGAAACCAATGAGAACAAAGATACAACATACCAGAATCTCTGGGACACATTTAAAGCAGTGTGTAGAGGGAAATTTATAGCACTAAATGCCCACAAGAGAAAGCAGGAAAGATCAAAAATTGACACTCTAACATCACAATTAAAAGAACTAGAGAAGCAAGAGCAAACACATTCCAAAGCTAGCAGAAGGCAAGAAATAACTAAGATCAGAGCAGAACTGAAGGAGATAGAGACACAAAAAACCCTCCAAAAAATCAATGAATCCAGCAGTTGGTTTTTTGAAAAGATCAACAAAATTGACAGACCACTAGCAAGACTAATAAAGAAGAAAAGAGAGAAGAATCAAATCGACGCAATTAAAAATGATAAAGGGGATATCACCACCGACCCCACAGAAATACAAACTACCATCAGAGAATACTATAAATGCCTCTACGCAAATAAACTGGAAAACCTAGAAGAAATGGATAATTTCCTGGACACTTACACTCTTCCAAGACTAAACCAGGAAGAAGTTGAATCCCTGAATAGACCAATAGTAGGCTCTGAAATTGAGGCAATAATTAATAGCCTACCAACCAAAAAAAGTCCAGGACCAGATGGATTCACAGCTGAATTCTACCAGAGGTATAAGGAAGAGTTGGTACCATTCCTTCTGAAACTATTCCAATCAATAGAAAAAGAGGGAATCCTCCCTAACTCATTTTATGAGGCCAACATCATCCTGATACCAAAGCCTGGCAGAGACACAACAAAAAAAGAGAATTTTAGACCAATATCCCTGATGAACATCGATGCAAAAATCCTCAATAAAATACTGGCAAACCGGATTCAACAACACATCAAAAAGCTTATCCACCATGATCAAGTGGGCTTCATCCCTGGGATGCAAGGCTGGTTCAACATTCGCAAATCAATAAACATAATCCAGCATATAAATGGAACCAAAGACAAGAACCACATGATTATCTCAATAGATGCAGAAAAGGCTTTTGACAAAATTCAACAGCCCTTCATGCTAAAAACGCTCAATAAATTCGGTATTGATGGAACGTACCTCAAAATAATAAGAGCTATTTATGACAAACCCACAGCCAATATCATACTGAATGGGCAAAAACTGGAAAAATTCCCTTTGAAAACTGGCACAAGACAGGGATGCCCTCTCTCACCACTCCTATTCAACATAGTGTTGGAAGTTCTGGCTAGGGCAATCAGGCAAGAGAAAGAAATCAGGGGTATTCAGTTAGGAAAAGAAGAAGTCAAATTGTCCCTGTTTGCAGATGACATGATTGTATATTTAGAAAACCCCATTGTCTCAGCCCAAAATCTCCTTAAGCTGATAAGCAACTTCAGCAAAGTCTCAGGATACAAAATTAATGTGCAAAAATCACAAGCATTCTTATACACCAATAACAGACAAACACAGAGCCAAATCATGAATGAACTTCCATTCACAATTGCTTCAAAGAGAATAAAATACCTAGGAATCCAACTTACAAGGGATGTAAAGGACCTCTTCAAGGAGAACTACAAACCACTGCTCAGTGAAATAAAAGAGGACACAAACAAATGGAAGAACATACCATGCTCATGGATAGGAAGAATCAATATCGTGAAAATGGCCATACTGCCCAAGGTAATTTATAGATTCAATGCCATCCCCATCAAGCTACCAATGAGTTTCTTCACAGAATTGGAAAAAACTGCTTTAAAGTTCATATGGAACCAAAAAAGAGCCCGCATCTCCAAGACAATCCTAAGTCAAAAGAACAAAGCTGGAGGCATCACGCTACCTGACTTCAAACTATACTACAAGGCTACAGTAACCAAAACAGCATGGTACTGGTACCAAAACAGAGATATAGACCAATGGAACAGAACAGAGTCCTCAGAAATAATACCACACATCTACAGCCATCTGATCTTTGACAAACCTGAGAGAAACAAGAAATGGGGAAAGGATTCCCTATTTAATAAATGGTGCTGGGAAAATTGGCTAGCCATAAGTAGAAAGCTGAAACTGGATCCTTTCCTTACTCCTTATACGAAAATTAATTCAAGATGGATTAGAGACTTAAATGTTAGACCTAATACCATAAAAATCCTAGAGGAAAATCTAGGTAGTACCATTCAGGACATAGGCATGGGCAAAGACTTCATGTCTAAAACACCAAAAGCAACGGCAGCAAAAGCCAAAATTGACAAATGGGATCTAATTAAACTAAAGAGCTTCTGCACAGCAAAAGAAACTACCATCAGAGTGAACAGGCAACCTACAGAATGGGAGAAAATTTTTGCAATCTACTCATCTGACAAAGGGCTAATATCCAGAACCTACAAAGAACTCCAACAAATTTACAAGAAAAAAACAAACAACCCCATCAAAAAGTGGGCAAAGGATATGAATAGACATTTCTCAAAAGAAGACATTCATACAGCCAACAAACACATGAAAAAATGCTCATCATCACTGGCCATCAGAGAAATGCAAATCAAAACCACAATGAGATACCATCTCACACCAGTTAGAATGGCGATCATT
>NC_037681.1:93358188-93401061 GCF_003255815.1 Theropithecus gelada
ATGAAAAAATGCTCATCATCACTGGCCATCAGAGAAATGCAAATCAAAACCACAATGAGATACCATCTCACACCAGTTAGAATGGCGATCATTAAAAAGTCAGGAAACAACAGGTGCTGGAGAGGATGTGGAGAAATAGGAACACTTTTACACTGTTGGTGGGATTGTAAACTAGTTCAACCATTATGGAAAACAGTATGGCGATTCCTCAAGGATCTAGAACTAGATGTACCATATGACCCAGCCATCCCATTACTGGGGATATACCCAAAGGATTATAAATTATGCTGCTATAAAGACACATGCACGCGTATGTTTATTGCAGCACTATTCACAATAGCAAAGACTTGGAATCAACCCAAATGTCCATCAGTGACAGATTGGATTAAGAAAATGTGGCACATATACACCATGGAATACTATGCAGCCATAAAAAAGGATGAGTTTGCGTCCTTTGTAGGGACATGGATGCAGCTGGAAACCATCATTCTTAGCAAACTATCACAAGAACAGAAAACCAAACACCGCATGTTCTCACTCATAGGTGGGAACTGAACAATGAGATCACTTGGACTCAGGAAGGGGAACATCACACACCGGGGCCTATCATGGGGAGGGGGGAGGGGGGAGGGATTGCATTGGGAGTTATACCTGATGTAAATGACGAGTTGATGGGTGCAGTAGACCAACATGGCACAAGTATACATATGTAACAAACCTGCACGTTATGCACATGTACCCTACAACTTAAAGTATAATAATAATAAATAAATTAAAAAAAAAAAAAAAAAAAGAGGCTGGGCACGGTGGCTCACGCCTGTAATCCCAGCACTTTGGGAGGCAGAGACAGGCGGATCACGAGGTCAGGAGATCAAGACCATCCTGGCTAACATGGTGAAACCCCATCTCTACTAAAAATACAAAAATTTAGCCGGGCATGGTGGCACACGCCTGTACTCCCAGCTACTCAGGAGGCTGAGGCAGGAGAATCACTTGAACCTGGGATGTGGAGGTTGCAGTGAGCTGAGATCGCGCCACTGTACGCTAGCCTGGGCAACAGAGGTAGACTCCATCTCAAAAAAACAAAGAAAGAAAAAAAAGAGAAGAAAAGAAAAGAAAATAGGTAAAAGACATAGAAATATATTTACTGAAGAGGATATAGGAATAGCAAATACACACATGAAAAGATGTTCAACATCACTACAATTCCTATCAGAATGGTTATCATAAAAAAAAAAAATGGCAAAATCAAATGCTTCAGGGAATGCAGAGAAATCAGATCCTTCGACACAGTTGACAGAAATGTAAAACAGTACATCCACTCTGGAAAACGCTTTGGCAGTTTCTATAAAAAAAAAAAAAAAGCCCAGGATTTCAAGGCTACAGTGAACTATGATCACACCACTGCACTCCAGCCAGGGTGATACCCCATCTCTTAAAAAGAAAAACAAATATCTTGAACCCTAGTTTACCAAAAGACTAGTATTACACAAGTGAATCAACCAGTCAATAACAGCAATAAAAACAGCCTAATCTGAGCATCACTATGGACCCGCAATTATATGAAGTAATATCTGTGCTTTGTCTGTTTTAATCTTTCAACTACCCTTTGAGTTAGGTTAATTACACTGTGGATTACAAAAGTTAAATTCTATGCTAAAAATCTTACTGTTAGGAAATGGTAGAGGCAGGACTCAAAATTCAGGCAGTGTGAACACAAAGCCTGTAGTTCTAATCCATGGTTTAATACTGCCTCCACTAAACTACCCTCCACCTTCATTTGTGAGGGAACAACCAAATGAAATGCAGGAAATTACAGACAAGTGAGGTAGGCAGAACTGAATCGATACTAATTGAGTTGATCTTTGAAAAGACACCTGAAAGGAAAACCTCTGAAGACACAATTGCTCTAAGAATAACTAATCAGTTAGTAAAAGATGCTGTTTAGTTGTTGCAATAGTAATTGCAATTTTCGCCATTAAAACAGCAAAACCGCAATTACCTTCGCACCAACCTAATACAATAGTTTCTTATTTAGTGAGCGCTAAGTAACACTTTGTGACTAGAATGCCTACTTTTTCTTTTTTTTTTTTTTAAGACAGAGTCTCCCTCTGTCGCCCAGGCTGGAGTACAGTGGCGCGATCTCAGCTCACTGCAAGCTCTTCCTCCCAGGTTCATGCCATTCTCCTGCCTCAGTCTCCCAAGCAGCTGGGACTACAGGCGCCTGCCACCACACCCGGCTAGTTTTGTGTATTTTTAGTAGAAATGGGGTTTCACCATGTTAGCCAGGGTGGTCTCAATCTCCTGACCTTGTGATCCACCCGCCTCAGCTGGAACGCCTACATTTTTTACTGTGCCTAAAAAGATTTAGACATCCATTCTACTGAAAGAGAAGATATATATATGACAATGAGACACAGATCCAGTATAATAATTTGGCCTGCCTCTGTTAGGAGTAAGAATTAAATGCCTTCTAAAATTCTCTTTCTAAATAATCTGTGATCTCTAGTTTCAAATTTATTAATTTTACAAATGAGTCAATATTTTTACTTCCCTAAATTTCTATAAAATAAAGCCACACAGAGCCAGGTAAAAGAATTATGATATATAATGTATTAAATTTCAAATTTCACCCCCCTCCCCACAAATAAGAAAAAAAAAAAAAAACCTGAGTAATTATACCTAATAAACACAGTAGCAGGAGCGTCAACCTTTGAAAGAGAAAGGAGACCAAAAAAATGCGTAACCATCTGGTAACCATGCGTTATTTGAGCAAATGTTAGTGTTCTAATTGAGATCTAATTGAGTTTGATTTACTTGTCAAGATAATTGCTTCAGTATTAATTAAATATGTCTCCTGCAGCTGCACAGAAAGCTAAACCTTACATTCTGCTGATTATATAGGATACATATCGATCATTCAAGTCAACATTGCTAGGCTCATATTACACCAAAAATAGCTCTCTGTATATTGATTATTAACATCTCAGATTCTGACATTAGTTATTTCTCAACAGATGAAGAATAACATTTCTGAAATCTTGAGAGGAAAATAGTGAGGCTACTTAGAGACTAGTCAGAAAACTATTCACCATCAATAATATATATATATGTAAAATCTTACATAAATACATGTGTATATAAATGATTTTATACATTATATGAGAGATTTTTACTTTTTTCTATGGAATTATATATAATTAATATACTATATGAAATTATATATAAAATATATAGTAATATATATCTAATATTATAATTATATAAGATAATATATAATAGGCATATATTTTATGTATAATATATAATCACAAAGAAAAAAGGAAAAATTAGGACCAGGCATGGTGGCTCGCACCTGCAGTCCCAGCATTTTGATAGGCTGAAGTGGGAAGATCTCTTGAGCCCAGGAGTTCCAGGCCGGCATGGTCAACACAGTGAGACCTCAGTTATATATTTTTTAAAAATTTAAAAAAGAAAATATTACTCTTTTATAATCCTGTTGCCATTTTCCAGAAAGTAGTATGTTAAAGCAGGAAATACTGACGAGTTGAAAGAGACCTAAAAATCACCTAATTTTGCCCCCAAATTATACTTCTAAAAGAGGTAAAATATTAATTGACTGACCAAAGTTCTTCATTTGATACCTAACATTTGAAACTAACTTCTAAGTAAAGGCTTTATCAAATATATTTTTCCCATATATATGCTTCAATGGGATACACCAAGCTTCCATAGCTATGAGTACAGCACTACTACAAATGAATCTAAAAGGATATTAAGTATTAATAACAACAAAATGGTTGTAGGTCTGGTACAAGTACACTGGTTCGGAATAACCTTTGATAATGTATAATGGTACAATGTCATGAATTTTAAGGAATGCTTTTAGAGATCAGATTTTTCTCCAGCTTTCAATCTACATAGAAGTCTTTAACAACTGTCTTCCAACATGTCTTATTCCCAAAAGGTGTATATATCAAATCCCAAAGTTAGTTTCCTAATTTCTCTCAAATTTATAATTAGCAGGGTTAGACAAGAGAAACCTGAAGGAAATAAACAACAATCACTTCATGATGCAGAAGAGAGGGAGACCTAGGTTTCAAAACTGATGTGTAGAGTTTAAGTCTGGTTTTGTCCTGTTATTTTTGGCTCCTCCAGAGATGTAAATTAAACAACTGTCTTTTTTTCCTTTATGGATTGTATGTGAAATGCTTAGATGCTGAGCACAGAGAAGAGAATGAGGAATCTTTTCTTTCTTTTCCTGATGATAAAACTTTATGCCAGAGCTATTTTAAATTTTCAGTCCAAAAACACAATGCCCAACAGCTATTATCACCCATACATCAAGACTGCCACAAATGTGCCATCCACAAAAATCTCTCAGGAAGCTAGTAGGCTTTATGATTTTATAGGTTAATTAAAGAGAAAAACTGAGCATGTTTTCTTGGGCTTTATTCTACATGAAGTATGTTAAATATTTTCCAATAAAGAGACAGGAATACTGATTGAAAACATGCAATACCACACATAAATAGTAATAAATAATTAACTCATTCTCATTATTTACACGTATTTATCTTTTGAAAATTTGTAGCCCATATAGAACTTTAAGTTTAAGATTTAAGTCTAAATCCTACCTGTACAAGTCTTTCACAAATTAACCATACTTCTGCTAATACCTTTCCTTAGGAGAACAAACATGGTGTTCCAACTTACATGAGACACATATTCAGTGTCCAGAATTATTGAATCAATTATTCAAACAAGTAAACAGATTTTAGTAATCACTCTATTAAAATGCTAGAAGTAGTTTATGCAAAACTCACTATGATTACCTACCTCAATAGATTGGGAACATGGAGGTCAATTTAAAAATTATAAGCATACATACTATTAATAACTGCATGGTAACTTATTCAAAACTATCAAGAATTTTTTTAATTCTTTAAATTTATAGATTTTTTTAAAGGGCAAACTAAAAAGAAAAATCAGGTAGACATCAGACTTCTACCATAAATGCAAGAAGACAATGGAGGAAGATACATTCTGAAGAGAAAAATACATGTGTCACAAGATTTCTATATTTAAGAAAGTTGTTACTTGTAAAAGAAGAGAAAAAAAAAAGAAAAAGAAGTCTTTAGATTTACGGTGCTTCTAAAACAATTCCATTCATATAAATTCCATTTCATGTAAATTTTTTGAAAAAGTACCTGTATTCAAAGATGCACTCCAGTCAAAGACAAAACAAATCAAAATAAGAACCTAAAAATAGAGAAACTCCAGTATCCAAGGCCTGGCAATAAGCACTAAAATATTTAATTTAAAGAATTCAAAATAATTATTGAAAACATGATGATCAAAATTACAAATTACACTTTTAGCAGAAAATGCTTTTCAAATTTAGCATATTGAGCTAGTTAACCATCCCTGAGATATTTTGCAAAGCCTTCCCATTTAAACTTCTAAATTTCTTTTAGCATATTTTAATCTACAAAACTAAATAGACCTAAAGAAGATCAGAATAAATGAAGTTACAGACCATGTTCCTAGATAGGATGCCTCTATTGTAAATATGTCAATTAATCCAGTAATTAAATTAGAAATATAATTCCTTTGAAGGTTTTACTACTGTTTCTTTGAAATGTGACACTTTTTAAAGAAATGTTGGAAATAAAAAAATAAATAGATTAAAATGCCTAAAAATGCCCAAAAACATTTTGAACTGAAGAATAATGACAGGGAAACTAAAATATCAGATGTTGGGGGAGGGATTGCACTGGGAGTTATACCTGATGTAAATGACGAGTTGATGGGTGCAGCACACCAACAAGGCACAAGTATACATATGTAACAAACCTGCACATTATGCACATGTACCCTACAACTTACAGTATAATAATAATAAATAAATTAAAAGAATATATATATACTGTAAAGTAATGATGGTTAAAACAGTGTGCAATAAACAAGAGAGAAAAACTAATAGAATAAAAAGCCCACAAACAGCCAAAGTTTATAAAAGTAGCATTTCAAATTAGTAGGAAAAAGTTTAATTGTTCAATAAATGAGAAAACTGGATAATCTTTTGTGAAAACATATATTATCAGATTTCCATCTCATACTAAAAACCATATTATAAGAAAATAAAGGAGAATACTAATTGTAAGATGAAGAAAGACTTTAAACAGAAAACAAAGAAAAAGTTTAAAAGATATGATTACATAAAATTAAAACTTCACATCTATGCAAGGAATTTAAAAAGGTAATTCACAAAAAAATAAAATAGTCAAAAAATTGCAAATTGAAACAGTAAGATATAAATGTTTCCTTTTTATTTTAGAAAAAGTTTATTTGAAAAACACAGCTAACCAACAGACTGGATAAAAAGCCCCCCTTATTGAGTAATGGTGAAAGTCAAAATGTTCATTATAGTTATAGAAGAATGTTCATTACAGTTGATTTTAAAATAATTTAAAAATCCATAAAACTGCCACTCAGAGATGACTACTACTATCAGTTGGTATATGTACTTTAAGTCATTTTTAATGGTGTGTAAGTGTATGTATATACACAAACATGTACACACAAGTATTCATAACTTAACTTTCTTCTTTTTTTTTTTTTTTGAGATGGAATTTCACTCTTGTTGCCCAGACTGGAGTCCAATGGCATGATCTCGGGTCACTGCAACCTCCACCCACTGGGTTCAAGTGATTCTCCTGCCTCAGCCTTCCGAGTAGCTGGGATTACAGGCATGCACCACCACGCCCCGCTAATTTTGTATTTGTAGTAGAGACGGGGTTCCTCCATGTTGGTGAGGCTGGTCTCGAACTCCCGACCTCAGGTGATCCACCCACCTCAGCCTCCCAAAGTGCTGGGATTACAGGCGTGAGCCACCGGCCTGGCCAACTTAACTTATTTTTTTAAGACTAGATCATCAATATCTATTTTATTGACTACTTAACCATATTACCACAACTGTCTTTTTTTTTTTCTTTTTTTGAGATGGAGTCTGGTTGTGTTTCCCAGGCTGCACTGCAGTGGCGCTATCTCGGATCACTGCAACCTCTGCCTCCCAGGTTCAAGCGATTCTCCTGCCTTAGGCTCCCTAATAGCTGGGATTACAGGTGTGCACCACCACACACCCGGCTAATATCTTTGTTTTTTTTTGTTTGTTTGTTTGTTTTTAAGGAAAGAAGAGGTTTCACCATACTAGCCAGGCTTGTCTCCAACTCCTGACTTCAGGTGATCCACCCAACTCGGCCTCCCAAAGTGCTGGGATTACCGAAGTGAGCCACCGCGCTCAGCTTGTCATTTAATATTAGGTCTCTCCTCTTTTCTTTCTTTCTTTCTTTTTTTTTTTTTTTTTTGAGCTTTTTAACAATTCTGCTGGCTGGAATATGGGTAGGACAACTGAAACTCAAATAGCCATCTTGGAACTGGAGGTAGTACTGACAAACTACTGGTAGTACTGAAAAAGTCTGGGTCTCTGATGATTTGGTGGAATAGTCATTATACTAGACTTAGAGAATCTACCATAAGAAATTTACATAAGAGAAAAATAAAGCACTCGATATATATTAGCTAGTATTATGTCTTAAATGCATTTACTTTTTTTAATGCTCACAATACTACTTGACTTTAAAGGTTAATCATATAAAGAATCACAAAAACACACACTGAAACTATATCAGTGGTCACTTCTAAGTATTAATTATATACAATTTTCCTTTATTTTTATTGCCCAGATGTTCTGTATTAAGCAAGAATTATTCTCATAATTTGAAGAAATATATGTATAATTAAAATAAAGCACTACATATTGGAAAATAAAGTCCAGAGAACAGGTTAATATCCAGTCCAGCTTTTTAAGTTCTTTCTTCATAAAACCACACTGAAGGTAAACAGAGAAACATCTTCAAAGAACCAATTTAGGTACGCCCTTGACCTTAAAAGGATCAATCTACTCTGAATTAATTGGAGCAAACAGAAGAAACAGGAAAGGACAGAAATCAAAGATAATTACATACTATATAAAAACTAGGGGAAAAAAACTAAAAACTAGTAAAAAAAAAAAGGGATAAAATCAACTTAACAACATAACAAACAAAAAAGCTCAATAATTTACAAGAACCAAAAATACTTTTCTTAATGTTAAGTGCACCAAACATTTTTCTTTCTGTTAAAATAATTTGTAATTGTTCTTAGTGTCATGGCTGAACTCTAAGTTTTTCAAATATTATAATGGACCCAAGGAAGAGCAAATCAACTAATTCCTCTATCAGTGATCATCTCCAAATATAAATTATATATAACTAATCACTCTGACACTATAGTACTGGAGTCAACATAGAGCTTCCACTTGCCTTCCCTACACAACTGGACATTTGAATGTTGTAATTCTAATTGACAAGAAACTGAGAAAGAGAAGAGAGTTAAAAAAAAAAAAAAACTTTCTAGTAAGCTTATATATTTCTATTGAGAGTTAGTATTTTCATTTTTCACAAATACAGTTTTATTATTTTATACCATAATTATAATGGACCCCTACTCCATAATCAGGAGTTACTTTTAGTTAAAAACAAAAATCCTCTGCATTCTCTTAAAATGGCCAGATGAAAAAGACGCACTTGTTTTTATCAGATAATGATAAAAATTATACAACCCATGATGTCTTTTTTCATCTTTTCTCACAGAAAATTCAGAGTAAAGCACTGAAATATAGTACATTTCTTAAATCAGTTTCCTGGTATTTATTTCCTCTTCCCATTAGTCATACCTTCTATCCACCATCATTTTCATTACTATATTACTGTTCATTTAACCCCAGTATTTATAGGTCTGTCTTTTACCAGAAGGTATCTCAAATTATTTTCGGAAGTAGGTAGAAACATACAATGAATTAATAAACTGGAATATCCACAATATGAAAACAGTGCAGTCTTTTGACTACATTTTAAATTACAAAACAGCCTAAAATGAGATATTATATTCCCATCTGAAGAAGATAAAGTCACACAAGAAACAAATAATTCTCATGGGCTCTCTAGCAAATAACTGTCATTGGATCTCTTGCAAGTAAATTTCATAGGATCTCTTGGTTGAATCAATTGACCTCAAAAAAAAAAAAAAAAAAAAAGACCCCTAATCTCTTGCTCTATATTAGGCAAAAACCTTTCCATCTACTCATGATTCACTTTACACTGAATTCCTACAATTTTTTATTCCAAATCCTAATTATTTTATCTTAAGAAAATTCAAGAACTGTGTTAACAGCTATATTTTATTTCCCCAAGTCTATATAAGGGATCTGTATCTTGCTATATAACTGCAGACAGGCTTCTATGAGGGTTTGTTTTATTTGTTTGTTTTGACTGGGGTTTTTTGCATCCAAAATTTCACTATTGCAGTGACCACAGTGTTGGAAAATGGCTCCTAAGCTGGAACCAGAACAAGATTTCAAAAAATGTATAAATAATCATTTCAAGAACACATCTTTCCCTATTTTATCCTACAAAGACAATATTTTATTCAGGAACCACAAACTGTCAACTTCTCAGCATACCCAAAATCCCACTTAGGTCTGTATTGTAAACAGTGTAGTATTTCACTACCACATCAATAAATACAATTCTTAAAAGAATCATTTTTATGTTTGATTCACATTTGTTGTGCATATGCCAATAAACCTAAGGTATTTGTAATGTTAGACTCTTAAAAATCTTTAGCTTACAAAAGGGTCAAGCAATCCGAAAACAGCAAAAGGTCTACCCATGGAGACAAGTACGGACAAAATCTAAAATAAGAAATCACAGCATAAACTGGTATGACAGTCTGTTGTACTAATCCACCTCACTCTCTCCTTACATCAATCCTCTCTTTTTTTTTTTTTTTTTTTTTTTTAACGGTGAGTGTAAAGGACTGGCTGTTAAAACACAGTCTACTAAATAGGGAGTACTATCCTAATGTTTTAAAACCATGATTTACCTCATCAAAAAGCTGAAAAAAAAAACAAAGCCATTGGTAATTTAACAATCTTGAATAGAGTAAACAAAAAATACTTATTGTACATATTTCTAGTGATATCTGTAGAAGAGTATTAAGAAAGCATTATCTTTTCTCAGTCTTAGGAAAATTAGTCTTTTCCATTCTCCTTAATTAATAAGAATAGTATAGAAATAAAACACTTTCTAACAGCACAGATAAAGAAGAATTACCAGTTGTGTCATCAGAATTTTGCTCAGAAGCAGAATACAAAAATTATCCTCATTCAACGTCTCCTAACAAAACTTTGTCTCCACCAATGCATTTGATTATTAATTATCCTATAAGAGAATATTTTCAATTATAACTATGGCAACATCAAGAGAGCATTTACTCTGTAATTATTTGGTCTACACACAAAAGGGTGTGATTTAGCTCATTTCCTGTAAAATGTCATTAATGGAGTCTAATTCCAGGTAAAATAAGGTAAGTATACTGAAACTTCTCTGAATAGTTATAAAATGTTGACAGAAGTCTTGGAGCAGCTATTTAAAGACTCTGAAAAAGTAAATCCTAGCAGGTAGATTGAAGAAGAAGACCAGAAGTTGAAGTATTACACACTTGGCACTAAGTTTACCTTTTTTTTTTTTCCTTCCTTCATCTCCTAGCCTGGACTCAATATACCAGTGACTTGGAAGTAGGCAATGAAACTCCAAGACCAGTCGTCTAGTTCTGGCTCAAGGAGCAGAAAAGGAACACCTAATGCACAGAGAAAATAAAGAAATGCCCCTTTTTTTCTTTCTTTTCTCTCTTTCACCATAGCCCAGTAGCAATCTCTAGGCAAAAGTAGCACTGGCCACTAAAGAGAGCCCACAGGAGTTCAAACTCTAAGGGAGGAAAACCTTTCTCCCCACTCAGTGGAGCTACAGGGCCAAGAGGGTGCATCTAAATCCCAATTATTTTTCCTTTCTCTCTGTCCTCCCAGAGCTTACCTTGGGATGAAAGGGCAACTGGGGAAGTCCACACCAAAGTGAAGTAACAAAAGACTCACCTTTCTAGCCAGAGGACAAAAAAGAAAAGCACCAGGAAACTGAAAATCAATGGAACATAAAAATTACGAAGGAAAAAAAAACTAAATTGTCCCCACTCACAGATAACGTAATTATCCAGGCTGAATATACCAAGAAATCTCAAAAAAAAAAAAAAACCTACAACAAATAAGTGAGTTTGACAAGCTTGTACAATATAGGGTCAATATCAATATCATAAATATCAATAATACTTCTATAAAATGGAAATAAACAATTTAAAACCAAAAAATTTTAATATCATATATAACAGTTCAAAAAATATGAAATAACTGATATGACTCTAGCAAAATATATACATGATTTAGATAATAAAAACTACGAAATGCTAATTGAAGAAATAAAAAAAGACCTAAATGAATGGAGAGATATACCATGTTCAGTAATTGGAAGAGCCAACATAATAAAGATGTCAATACTACGCAAATTGAGCCACAGATTCGATGCAATTGTAATTAAAATCCCAGCAGGAATTTGTATAGATATAAACAAGCTGATTCTAGAATTTATATAGAGAAGCAAAGAAACTAGAATGTTAAAAACAATTATTAAAAAGAAGAATAAAGTGAGAGGAATTACACTATTAAATTTTAAGATTTATTTTCAAGCTACAGTATTCAAAACACTGTACTGCTGGGAAAGGGATAGATACCAGTGATACTAATAGACATCAGTAGAATAGAACTGATATTCCAAAAATAGATTCACACTAATATAGCCAGTGATTTTTGACAAAACTGCAAAACAATTCAATGAGAAGTAATAGTCTATTAATTAAATGGTGTTGGAACAACTGGAAAAGATAGAAACTGGGGAAAGGAGGAAAGGGAGAAAGAAAGAAGAAAGGAAAGAAGGAAGAGAGGGAGGGAGGGAAAGGGAAAGGGGAGGGGAGAAGGGAAGGGGGAAGGGAGGAAAGAAAGAGAGGAAGTTGGGGAAAGAGAGAAAGATAAAGAGAAGAAACCTTGAACTAAATCTTATACCTCAAACAAAAATTAACTGAAAATTGCTCATAGATCTAATTGCAAAATCTGCATTTGGAAGAAAATCTTCATGGCCTAGCATAAGACAAACAGTTCTTAGACATGACACCAAAATCATGATTCACTTTCTAAAAACTGATAAATTTAACTTCATCAATATTAAATGTTTTGTTCTACAAAAGACACTGTTAAAAAGCAAACTACTGAGTGGAAGATGATACCTGCAAATCACATATCTGGCAAAGGACTTGTATCCAGAATACATAAACAACTCCCACAATTCAAAAGTAGGAAACAAACAATCCAATTTAAATTGGGGAAAAATGTTTGAATAGACACTTCACCAAAGAGTACAACTGAATGTAAAATAAATATGATGAAAAGATGCTCAAGATCATTAGCCATTATAGAAATGCAAATTAAAACCACAATAACCTATCACTACACATATAAAACCTAGGGGAAAAAGCTAACAATACCAAGTGCTGAGTGAGGATACAGAGCAACTGGAATGCTCAGATATTGCTGGTGGAAATGCAAAATGGCCCTGCCATTCTGAAAAACAGTTTAGCCATTTCTTTTCTTTTTTTTTTTTTTTTGAGACGGAGTCTCACTCTATCACCAGGCTGGAGTGCAGTGGCACGATCTCGGCTCACCACAACCTCCAACTCCCTCGTTCAAGCGATTCTCCTGCTTCAGCCTCCCAAGTAGTTGGGATCACGGGCACGCTAATTTTTGTATTTTTAGTAGAGATAGGGTTTCACCATGTTGGCAAGGATGGTCTTGATCTCCTGACCTTGTGATCTGCCCACCCTGGCCTCCCAAAGTGCTGGGATTACAGGCATGAGTCACCCCACCCAGCCTAGCCATTTCTTAAAAAGTAAAACTGCACCTACCCTAAGACCCAGCAATCTCATTCCACAGTATTTACCATAGATAAATAGAAACATATGTTCACGTAAAAACTTATACGCAATTGTTTACAGCAGCTCTATTAACTGGAAACAAACCAAATGCCAATCAACAGCCAATTCTATAAACAACTTGTAGTACATCCTTACAATGGAGTAATACTCAACAATAAAAAGGAATAAACTATTGACACACACAATAATTTGGATTGATATCAGAGGTATTCTGCTGAATGAAAGAAGCCAGTCTCAAAAGTGTACGTATGTATAATATATGTCCCATTCTCAAGGAGACAGAACTATAGTGACAGAAAACAGATAAGTTATTTTCAGGATGTAGTGATTGGGAAAAATATGTGACTATAGCACAGGAAAAACATGTGACTATAAAGGAATAGAAATGGATTAAAAAATATATATATATATATATATATATATAGATAGATATATATATAGAGAGAGAGAGCTAGAAAGCCCTAGCTATGAAGGGTTTTCTTGAAGAAGCTTGAAAATTACAAAACACTTCTAAATAATATATGTGTCAAAGAGAAGTCTCAGGAGAAATTTGAAAATATTTTCAACTAAATGAAAATGAAACCACAACTTGTAGGATGCAGTAAAAGCTGTGCTTACAAAGAAATGTAAAGCTGTTTGATTCCAAATGCATTACATTTTGGATCAGGCAAAATTATGGAGATAGTAAAAAGATTAGTGGTTGTCAGGGATTGGGAAAGGGAGGGGAAGGGATGAAGAGGTGGAATACATAGGACTTTTAGGGCAGTGAAACTATTCCGTAATATTGCAGTGGTATATGTCATTTTATATTCTTAAAAACTATGGAATATACAATGCAAAAGGTAAACCCTAATGTAAGCTATAGCTTTAATTAATAATAATGCATCAATATCGGCTCATCCATTATTTAAAAAAAAGTATTACACTAATGCATGATGTTAACAACAGGGGAAACTGCCTCAGGGTGAAGGTGAAGGGGTATTTGATAACTCTGTACTTTCCCTTCAACTTTTCTGTAAACCTAAAACCATTTTTCTAAAAAATAAAGTCAACCAGGAATGGTAGTTCACGGCTGCAATCCCAATACTCTGGGAGACGAGGCAGGAGGATGGCTTTGAACACGGCAGTTTGAGACCAGCCTGGGCAACATAGCAAGACCCCATTTCAACAAAATAATTTTTTTTAATTAGCCAGGAGTAAGGAACAAAATGGCTGACTAGACACAGCAAGAAGTGCTGCTGAGAGACACCAAAATATTGAGTAAACCAGCATACTTCAAACAGATCTTCAGAGAGAAAACACTGAGACTCAGTAGAGAGGCAATGAAGACACTGAGGCTGAAGAGTGGGGAAGCTAGGATCCCTGCATGGAGTTGCTGGGTGCCAGCACTAGTTCCCAGCCTTGAATGGCTCCTAGGGAAAGGGGGAGTGACATTGAGGGTGGGATGGCCCACTCTTGCCACGAAACTCTGGGAACCCAGCTACAAGAGATCCCATGACACCACCACTCTCCACCACAGACAGTTAAATTAACAGGTGGATCTCCCTGGAGAATAGTCAGAGGCATAACTCCAACCCGAGCAGAGCCCAGGGAGTTTTGCACACAGAGCAGCTGCAGCAAAATGTGGCCATAGGCGCTCACCCTTCAAGCCTATCCATCTTCTTGTGAGTAGCTCTAGCCCCAGCTGATCACTAAGCCAAGAGACACCAGGACTATCTTTCCCCTGGGACTGGAGTACATCTGTTCTGCAGTCCCTCTGCCCAGCAGCCCTTTGAAAGGTCCCGGTTTGGCTGCTCCCACAGGAGTGTGTGCACAGCATAGCCTCTATTGTGCAGCCCGGGTGCTATGCTGGCAGCCCTGCCTGAGTGCCTTCCCAATGGCCTGAGAGCACTTTGGATCCACTGGTACAGCCAGTGACCATCCCAGAGGGGCCGAAGGATGGAGCTGTGGGCCCAGTCCCAACACTCCAGAGTTTCAGCATGCAGCTTGGGAGTGTGAAGCTAAGATCTGTGGCCAATTCTTGAGCAGGGGAGGAGTCCCCACTCTGAGAACACTGAAGACAGGTGGGATGTGGCTTCGTGGGCTGGCACAGGAATGGGGCATGCCTCCCTCTGCAGGGCCAGTCTGGGAAGGGTGTACCCTGTTTGCCAGCCACAGCCTCTGATAAAGGGAGCACCATGGCCCAGAACACCCAACAAATGAAACACAGGTGCAGTGCCGTGATGGAAGGGGCTCTCCTAAGGCCCAGGAGTGGACCTAGTGAGAGAGTCATCTCTCTCCCAAACACACCACAGAGCACTGCTGCTAACACACGGAAACACAAAAGAGCTGTGTGGCTGAGTAAGAGCCTATCTGCCAGCCATTATACAAAAGTGCTATCGACAGGATTACAGCCAAAATTACAGCACCAAAAATATTTTGCCAGTAAATATTGCCTCTGAAACCCAGGGCATGAATTTAGCCACAAAAAAAGATGTCATACAGACTGGTTTCCCTCTGAATGCACCCAGATGTGAAGCCAATTTACTGTACTCAAAAGAATCTGGATGGTAAGGTAGCTCATTGAGATCCAGAAAAAGGTTGAAACCCAATCCAAGGAATCCAAGATATTCAGTAAAACAACCCAAGAGTTGAAAGAAGAAACTGCCATTTTAAGAAAGAACTGAACTTCTGAAATTGAACATTAACAACAAGAATTTCAAAATACAGTTGGAAGTATTAACAGCAGAACAGACTAGGGTAAGTAAAGAATCTTAAGAGTTTGAAGACTGGTTCTTTGCATCAACTCAAACAAAAATAAAGAAAAAAAAATTTTTAATGCACAAAAACTCCAAGAAATATGGGATTATGTAAAGAGTCCAAATCTGTGACTCATTGGCATTCCTGAGAGAGAAGAACTTGGAAAAAATACTTGAAGATATACTCCATGAAAAATTCCCCAACTCACTCAAAAGGTTGACATGCAAATTCAAGAAATATAGAGAACCCCTGAGTGTTACTATACAAGATGACCAGGCCCAAGTCACAGTCATCAGATTCACCAAGGTCAATATAAAAGAAAATAATATAAAGGTAGCTAGAGAGAAGGGTCAAGTCACTCATAAAGGAAACAGCATTAGGCAAGCAGCAGGCCTCTCAGCAGAAACCTTATAAGCCAAAAGAGATTGGAGGCCTATTTTCAGTGTCCTTAAAAAAAAGAAATTCCAACTAAGAATTTAACATTCCACCAAACTAAGCTTCATAAGCGGAGAAGTAAAATCCTTTTCAGACAAGTAAACACTAAAGGAATTCATTACCACTAGACCAGCCTTAAAAGAGGTGTTTAACAAAGCACTAAATACAGAAATGAAAGAATTATACTGACTGCCACAAAAACACACCTAAGTACATAGCCCACAGACTCTATAAAGTAACTACACAATCAAATCTATAAAGCAACCAGCTAATAACACAGTAACAGTAACAAAATCTCACATCTCAATACTAACCTTAAATATAAACAGTCTAAATGCCCCACTTAAAAGGCAGAGAGTGGCAAGGTGAATAAAAAGACGACCCAGTTATCTGCTCTCTTCAAGAGACCCATTTCACATGTAACAACACTCATAGACTCAAATTAAAGTAATGGAGAAAGGTCTATTATGCAAATGGAAAATAAAAAAGAGCAGGGATTACTATTTTTCTATCAGATAAACCAGATATAAACCAACAACAAGCAAGAAGGACAAAGATGGGTACTACATAATGATAAAGAGTTAAATTCAACAAGACTTAACTATACTAAATGTATACACACTCCACAATGAAGCAGCCAGATGCATAAAACAAGTTCTAGTGGAAGCCTTGAACACCCTACTGACAGTGTTATACAGACCATCGAGATAGAAAACTAACAAAGAAACTCTGGACTTAAACTTGCCGCTCAACCAACTGGACCTAGTAGACATCTACAGAGCACTCTACCCAATAACCACACATATACTTTCTTCTCATACGCACATGGAATATATTCTAAGATCAACCACATGCTTGGTCATATAGCAAGACTCAATTAATTTAAAAAAATTAAATCACCCCACACACACTCTCAGATCACAGAACTATAACAAGACAAGAATGCTCACTCTCACCATTCCTATTCAATACAGTAGTGGAAGTCTTAACCAGAAAAATCAAGGAAGAAAAAGAAATAAAAGACATCTAAAAAGGAAAAAAGAAGTCAAACTATCGGTCTTCATTGACTACATGATTATGTACTTAGAAAACCCTAAAGACTCCAACAAAAGGCTTCTGAAAGTGATAAAGGACTTCAGCAACGTTTCAGAAGACAAAATCAATGGACAAAAATCAGTAGTATTTCTATACACCAATTACATTATAGCAGAGAAGTAAATCAAGAATGCAATCCCATTTACAATAGATACACACACACACACACACACACACACACACACACAGAAATGCCTAAGTATACATCTAACAAAAGAGGAGAAAAAAAAATTTTTTTTTCAGATGGAGTCTTGCTCTGTCACCCAGGCTGGAGTGCAGTGGTGCCATCTCAGCTCGCTGCAACCTCCACCTTTGGGTTCAAGTGATTCTCCGGCCTCAGCCTCCCAAGTAGCTGGGACCACAGGTGCATGCCACCATGGCCAGCTAATTTTTTGTATTTTTAGTAGAGATGGGGTTTCATCATATTAGCCAGGATGGTATCTTTCTCCTGACCTCGAGGTCTGCCCGCCTTGGCCTCCCAAAGTGATGGGATTACAGGCATGAGCCACCACGCCCGACCGAGGAGAAAGACTTCTATAGAGAGAACTACAAAACACTGCTGAAAGAAACCAGAGATGACACAAACAAATGGAAAAACATTCCATGCTCATATTTAATAGATTGAAAGAACCAATCTTGTTAACATGGCCATACTGCTCAAAGCAATTTACAGATTCAACACTACTCCTATCAAACTACTAACATCATTTTTCAAATAATTATAAAAACCTACTCTAAAATTCATATGGAACCAAAAAAGAGCCTGAATAGCCAAAGCAATCATAAGCAAAAAGACAAAGCTGGAGGAATCACATTACCTGACTTCAAACTATATTATAAGGCTACAGTAATCAAAACAGCATGGTAGTGGTACAAAAACAGACACACAGACCAATAGAACAGAATAGAAAATCCAGAAATAAAGCTGCACACCTACAACCATCTGATCTTTGACAAACTCAAAAAAAAGAGCAATAGGGAAAAGACTCCTTGTTCAATAAATGGTACTGGGATAACTGGTTACCCATATGCAGAAGAATGAAACTAGACCCCTACCTTTCACCATATACAAAAATTCACTCAAGATGGATTAAAGAATTAAATGTAAGACCTAAAACTACAAAATTCTAGAAGAAATTCTAGGAAATACCTTTCTTGATATTGGCCTTGGCAAAGAATTTATGGCTAAGTCCTCAAAAGCAATTGTAACAAAGATAAAAATTGACAAGTGTGACCTAATTATACTAAAGAGCTTCTGCACAGCAAAAGAAATTATCAATAAACAGGAACCTACAGAATGGGAGAAAATATTCACCAACTATACATCCAACAAAGGTCTAATATCCAGAATCTATAATGAACTTAAATCAACAAGCAAAAAACCAATCCTCAGTAACAGTGGGCAAAGGACATGAACAGACACTTCTCAAAAGAAGGCATATGAGTGGCCAACAAACATATGAAAAAATGGTCACTACCACTAATCATTACAGAAATGCAAATCACACATCTCACATATCAATACTAACCTTGAATATAAGCAGTCTAATCAAAAACACAATGAGATACCACCGCACATTAGTCAGAATGGCTTTTGTTAAGAAGTCAAAAAATAACAGATGTTGGTGAGTCTGCAGAAAAAAGGGGACATTTACACACTATAGGTGAAAATGTAAATTAATCTGGTCACTGTGGAGAGCAGTTGGGCTATTTCTCAAAGAAGCAAGAGTTGAACTACCATTTGACCAAGCAATGCCATTACTGAGTATATATCCAAAGGAAAATAAATTGTTCTACAAAAAAAAAAAAAATGCAACTCATATCTTCATTGCAGAGCTAGTCACAACAGCAAAAAAATGGAGTCAACCCAGGTGCCCATCCACGTAGACTAGATAAAGAAAATATAGTACACATACACCATGGAATGCTTTGCAGTCATAACAAAGAACAAAATTATATCCTTTGCAGCATCATGGACACAGCTAAAAGTCATTATCCTAAGTAAACTAATGCAAAAACAGAAAACCAAATACCACATATTCTCACTTACAAGTGGGAGCTAAACACTGGATACACACAGACATAAAGATGGGAACAGCAGACACTGGGGACTACTAGAGGGGAAAGAGAATGATAGGGGCAAGGGCTGAAAAACTACCTGTTGGGTATTATGCTCACTACCAGGGTGACAGATTCAGTTATACCTCAAATCTCAGAATCACACAATATACTTTTGTAATAAACCTCCACACGTACCTCCTAATTCTAAAATAAAAGTTGAACAAAAATATTGCTGGGTGTGGTGGCACGCACCTGTGGTCCTAGCCACTTGGGAGTCTGAAGCAGGTGAATCACTTGAGCCCAGATGTTTGAGTCTACAGTGAGCTGTGATCACACTACTACATTCTAGCCTGGGTGACACAGCAAGACTTTATATCAAAAAACATATTATTATTTATTAAAATAAATTCTATTAGTTTAAAGAAACAAAAAAGAAACTCATACTCAAATATGGAAAAATAATAGTCCTAAATCCTGTAAACATTGTTCACCAGTATCTCAAGAACAAGAGAGCAGCAAGAAGTTCTAATCACTGTAAGTACAGAAGAAATTTTCACAATGCTTATAAATGGGAGGTTCACTGCCAAGCTTTCCTTATCCAATATCGAATTAGCCACAGAAATCTAAGAAAGACGATTCGCTTAAAAAAAAAAAAAAAACAAAAAAACAAAAAAGAAGGGAAAAATAAAGTCAAGAAGTGATTCTGATTTATGAAATGGGGGGTGGCAGTACCATTTTCATAGTTTGTTTTTTTTTTTAACACGCTTCAGAGCTCCAAAAACAAATGTGAGAAATTAACACTAAAATAAACATATCGTCACCACCAATATCACCAACTACTTAAATGCACATGTATACAATTCTAGAAACACCAAACCAAACAGTATCCTTTCCTAATTATTCATAAAATGCTAAAACATGATGCCATAATCCACCACAGGTTATTTTTAAAGAGGAGAAACAGAGATGAAACATGCTATTACACCTTAAACTAGGGATTGCTATACAGTCTGTGCGTTGCGGGAAGGCATGTGTTGAGAAACGTGTGGAAGATGTTTTATCACAATAATTAGTAGGGTAGCCAGGCACCATTGGCAGCAGGTAGAGCCAGGGATGCTAGACAACCTGAAATATGTGGGATAGTCCTATAAAAAGAAGAAATATCCCACATCACTCTCAACTATCTGATGTCCCAGTGGACATTCATGTAAGTCAAAAGAAAATGTCTTGAATTAGTTACCTGAACCCATAACTTAATGGTAGTATTCATGAAATACGTTTTGCACAGCTTTAATATGCACTGAACTTATAGAAATGTAATAGCCATATAAATTAGGGGAAATTGTATTTTGTGGTTTTTTCAGAACTCTACAAAAGTTGCTCCGTAACTCAGAATATTAAGCACCAACTGTAATGCTGCTTATGGCATTTAAATTGGAAATACAGCACGCTGGAATGAGTTTGTATTTTAGCACACAAGGTATCTGTAAACAACTATCCAACTATTTCACTATGCTATCAATATTTCATTATGTCTTCAAGTATTTATAGATGAAAATATATAATATTTTGTTATAAATTGTTTTCATTTTATTTCCTGTTTATACTACATTTAGGGCATCATATTATTTTTTGAATTGTGTAGATATATTATTAATAGCTATAAGTTTAATTATTTCAAGACTATAAAAGAGGCATCATAAAATATTCCTTATAAAAAGGCAGCATTAGGTTTGACAGAATTGAACCAATAAGTTAGTTAGACTATATCATTTCTCCCCTGGAATTCTGCAATACTTTCTCAATTAGGTCTCTTTTTATTTAATCAGGCCTAGACACTGCTTACCCTTACCAGTAAGCCTTCCTAAAAGACAAGCTTGATCATGCCCCTCTGCTATTCATAAATATTTAATACGGCTGACAGTAAAAAGCCCAAATCCTCAAAATGGCATTCAAGACTCTGTGATATGATGGTATTAATTGCCTAACAATTTTTCTTTTCTGGAAATTGCTCTACCTCTCACAGTGAAAACTTTCTTCATTATTAAAGAATCTGGAACACCTCTACCTTCTGGCTCTTCTGCTTCTTTACTGAATGCTATTCTTAATCTCTTTTGCTGGCTACTCTTTTCCTCATCCTCTCAATGTTAAAGAGTTTCTGTGCTCAGTCCTTGGAGTTCTCTCTTCTCTACTGACACTTATTTTCTACGTGATTCCATCCAGTTCTACGATGAATTCCAGAATTATACTAGTAGCTTAGGCCTCTCCCATGAACCTCAGACTCGTAAATCCAATCCAGTCACCCCACTCAACATTTCTGCTTGGATGTCTTAGAGCTATCCTCAAACTTAACATGTACAAAATCAAATTCTAAGACTTGGAACTATGAAACTACCAGAAGAAAACATTGCGGAAATGCTCCAGAACATTGGATGGACAAAGATTTTTTTGTGTAGGACCTCAAAAACATAGGCAACAAAAGCAAAAATAGACAAAATAGGATTACATTAAGCTAAAAAGCTTTGGCACAATAAAAGAAACAATCAACAAGGTGAAGAGACAACCCAAAGAATGGAAGAAAATATTTGCAAACTATCCATCTGACAAGGGACTAATAACCAGAATATATAAGGAGCTCAAACTCAACAGCAAAATAAAATCTCATTTAAAAATGGGCAGAAGATCTGAATAGACATTTTTCAAAAGAAGACATACGAATGGACAATGGGTATATGAAAAAGGCTCTGGCTGGGCACCTTGGCTCAGGCCTGTAATCCCAGCACTCTGGGAAGCTGAGGTGGGTGGATCACCTAAGGTCAGGACAGTTCGAGCCCAGTCGCCAACATGGTGAAACCCCGTCTCTACTAAAAAAAAATAAATAATTCATTGGGCGTGGTGGTGGGTGCCTGTAATTCCAGCTACTTGGGAGCCTGAGGCAGAAGAATCGCTTGAACCCAGGAGGTGGAGGTTGCAGTGAGCCAATATCGCGCCATTGCATCTAGCTTAGGCAACCAGAGCAAAACTCCATCAAAAAAAAAAGAAAGAAAGAAAGAGGAAAAGGAGAGGAGAGGAGACGAGAGGATAGAAGAGGAGAGGAGAGGAGAGGAGAGGAGAGGAGAGGAGAGGAGAGGAGAGGAGAGGAGACGAGAGGAGACGAGAGGAGAGGAGAGGAGAGGAGAGAGGCTCAACATCACTAATCATCAAAGAAATGCAAATCAAAACCACAATGGTATCTCACCCCAATCAGAATGACTTTTATCAAAAAGACAGGGAATAGCAGGGTGCTGGCAAGGATATGGAGGATGGGGTACCCTCATACATTGTTGGTGGGAATGTAAATTAGTACAGTCACTACAGAGAACTGTATAGAAGTTCCTTAAAAAACTAAGAACAGAACTACCATACGAGCCAGCAATTCGACTACTGGGTATATAAAAAGATGAAATCAATATATCAAAGAGATATCTACACTTCCATGTTTATTGCAGCACTACTCACAACAGACAAAATATGGAATCAACCTACATGTCCATCAATGGGTAAACAGATAAAACATGGTATATGGCCAGGCGCAGCGGCTCACACCTGTAATCCCAGCACCTTGGGAGGCCCAGGAGGGCGGATCACAAGGTCAGGAAATCCAGACCATCCTGGCTAACATGGTGAAACCCCGTCTCTACTAAAAAGACAAAAAATTAGCCAGGCGTGGTGGCAGGCAGCTGCTCGGGAGGCTGAGTCAGCAGACTGAAGTGAACCCGGGAGATGGATTTTACAGTGAGCTGAGATCACCCCACTGCACTCCAGCCTGGGTGACAGTGCGAGACTCCGTCTCAAAAAAAAAAAAAAGAAAAGAAAAGAAAATGTGGTATATATACACAATGGAATATCACTCATCCATAAGAGATGAAAGTCTGTCAGATGCAGCTACATGGATAGAACCAAAAGTCATTACATTAAGTGAAATAAGCCAAGCACAAAAAGACAAATATCAGATGTTCTCACTCCTATGTGAGAGCCTGAAAAGTGGATCTCATGAAGATGGAGAGTACACTGATGGTTACCAGAGGCTGGGATAGGTTGAGGGAAGGTGGTGAAGAGAGTACTAATTGATACAAACATACACTTAGAGGAAATAAGACCTGATGTTCAATAGGGCAATAGAGTGACTACATTAAACAACCAATTGTACATTTCAAAATAGCTAGAAGAGAATAACTGGAATGTTCCCAGCATAAAGAAAAGACATATATTTAAGGTGGTGGATATCCCAATTACTCTGATTTGATTATATGAATGTATCAAATTATTACATATACCCTGAAAATATGTGCATATAATATGTATCAATAAAAAAGAAAAGGAAATATTCAGAAAAAAACAATTAAAATAGCAATAAAACAATAAATAATACTATTTTGTAAATCCTCCAATGGTTTCCTTCTCACTCAAAGACAAGTCTTTACATTGACTCTCAAGGCCTACATCAGTATTTACCAAGGATACTTTTAAAATATACTAATGCCCAGGTTACAGCCTCAGTAGTTCAGATTCAACTGGTCTAGAGTGTAGGGCATTGGTATTTACTGAATGAAAGGCTATGATTGTCAATAACCTGCCCAGCCTTTCCCAACACAGGGATGCCTACAACTCTGGCTAGCCAGAGTGTCCCATTCCTCTGGTCTTGTTTAAGATTGAGCACATGATTCAAGCTGAGTCATATTCTGGGCCTTTGGTAAAGTTATCTGGCAAAGTATATGGTTAATATTTAACATTATGTAAGCCCAGAGCTGCCGAAGGCCATCATTGTCACCCTTCATTGTTAAAGTTTCCTTAACAATAAAGTCTTAACAAAGAAAAGCAGACTGTTTAGCACACTAGACCCATGTGTGTTTAAAGGGAGATCCATTCCTGGAACTTTCAATTATATGTGCCAGTAAATTCCTTTTATTTTTTTCTTTCTTTCTTTATTATTATTTTTTTTTTTTTGACTAAGGTAATTTAAGTTAGGTTTCTATCACTGGAAAGAAAATAATTCCTATCACAATTATAAGCATGCTTAGTTTTTAAATTCCTAAGATTAGTCTTTTACCACCATCAGCCCTCAATTAGACAGTAAGACCCTAGCAGAAAAATTATTCTCTTCACAAACTTGTATCTATCACATTAATAGTACAGTGTCTGACACATGGCAGATACTGAAATATTCATCTACCAACCAAAAGAGTTTGGGGTTTGTTTGTTTTTTATATATTTAAAACTTCACTTCATTTAGAAGTAACACTGAAGAAGGATATTTGCTTTTGCAGAAAGGATGGATTCTATGACTTTAAAGGTTTCTCTCACCACTTTGATTTTATGAGACTCTATAATCTCTTTTTATCAGTGAGTTTCACCAGAAAGTTTCAGCTATCTCACTTTGTATCTCCTCAGTTTGGTCCTTTCAGTTCCCACCAATCAAGCATACTCCCAATCTCATTTCAAGGACACCATCCTTCTGAGATTTCTCTCAAGTGTTGCTCTATGATTAAGAAGGTCCTACCTTCTACAGATGATCAGACTCCCCATCTTCTTATAGAAAGTATTTTGTTAATTAACAGTCTTGGAACCAGTGCTGTATTAACATTCAGTGTTCCTCACTTTCACATTTGTCTACAAACATGAAGGCAAAATGCACTTCTACATATTTTCATTTACTACAATCGTTTATGTCTATCGAGTGGTAATAAATCGTATACCTTTTAAAAGGTTGTGCAGGCTGAGCATGGTGGCTCACACCTGTAATCCGAGCACTTTGGGAGGCCGAGGCGGGCAGATCACAAGGTCAAGAGATCGAAACCATCCTGGCTAACATGGTGAAACCCTGTCTCTACTAAAAATTCAAAAAATTAGCCAGGCGTGATGGCGGGCTCCTGTGGTCCCAGCTACTCAGGAGGCAGTGCTTGCAGTGAGCCGAGATCGCGCCACTGCACTCCAGCCTGGGTGACAGTGAGAGACTCCAACTCAAAAAAAAAAAAAAGATTGTGCAACTGACTGAAAAACATAAATAATGATAAATACATAAAGAGATAAATAATGATTATTTATCGGTTTAAATTACAAAGGCCTAAAGAATAGACAGTGTCAATGTAACTAAGTTGTGCAATGCATGATATACATGTGTGTAACAATGATGTTTAAATGCTTCCTAAATATATGCCTTTTCATATTTTTAGGCTAATACCAAACTCTGATTCATAAACCCTCTACAAAATTGGGTTGATGTGTTTCTTTATATACCATTCAAAACAAGCACTACTAAAATATCTTGCTCCACTATGATTTGTACAGGTATACACCCAAAATAGTACCATCCAGAGGAGGCTTACTGATAAATGCTATATGATCAAGGAATATCACTAACTGGTTCTTTGAACTTTGTACTGACTTTCATATTTGGAACTCTGTAACACAAAACTGCCACAGTTGATTAAAAAATAAAAAGCTGAATGAGATCTCTCCTAGTATAAAGACAGCATTTAAACATTCTATTAGTCTGATAGCATTAAACAGAATCTTCTGAACAATCTACCTAAAAGTTGAGATTCTCTGTAAATAACTGACTGTGCAAACTGGATTAATTATTTGAATATTTTTCTGGTGGAATCTTTACAGCTCATAAAATCCCCTGAGGCAGTTTCAAGCAGCTAAATGCCTTAAACTGGCAGGTCAAACATCACGATTAGAAAGCACAGGCCGGGCACCATGGCACATGCCTGTAATCCCAGCACTTTGGGAGGCCGAGGCAGGTGAAACACTTGAGCCCAGGAGTTTGAGACCAGCCTGGGAAACATGGCGAAATCTTGTCTCTACAAAAAATACAAAAATTGGCCAGGCATGTTGGCATGTGCCTGTAGTCAGCTACTCAAGAGAGTGAGATGGAGAGAACTACTTGAGCCTGGGAGGTTAAGGCTGCAGTGAGCCAAGATCACACCACTGCACTTTAGCCTGGGTGACAAAGTGAAACCATGTCTCAAAAATCTTTTCTAAAAAGGGCGGTGTGGGGGGACAATGTACAAACCACAAAGTTTTCTATTTATCCTCTATCTTTGGCTCAGTATACTTACATGGTGCTTTCCTCTATGTTCTACTAATACATCTCTGGCACTTGAATCAAGCTATAGCTCCCTCTGTAGCAGAATTTTTTTTTAAGACAAACACACAGACACCCCTTCACTGACTTTTTCCAAAGAAGTTTTCATTGAATAGAAGATAGACTCCAGAAAACAGCCCTTATGAAGGGATATGGCATGAACAGACCAGGCTCTGAACTAATATGTGTACATTTCATTCTAGTTTAAAAAAAAAAAAAAGAAGAAGAAGAAGTAGGTTTTCAACTTCTGAGAGGGGAAAAAAATCAGTTTTACTTATGATAAGCCACTCTTAGTCTTTAGAGAATGCCCTGGCCATTTTCTGTCTTTCAACTCAGAACTTCAACCTTTCAAATGATTTTTTAAAAAGGTTCAAACACTACAAAGCATCTGATTTAGTGAAAAGCACTTTAAATACCTCTCCAAGTACTCCCCACAGGATCAAAATGTCATAGAAATGTTGTAAACACTATCAGTCATGTTCCAGAGAACAATTTAAACAAACATTGTTTTGCTCTTTTGTCTGGAAAAGTAATTTCTGAAGTGAAGAGTTCAAAACTTTTAGCCCTACATACTACGCAGTAAGAAAAAAAAATACATCTTTTAAGCATCAGAAGCAGAGTACACAATAGGCTTTGTCTTGTTAAACAAAAGAACATGCTTTTATTTTCAATCATTTCCAGCTGTATGATCTGGCCTTCACAGAATCAGAAATTAACAGCATATGGCATCTGGCTACCTGCACAGACTACATATAAAATTTGAAATCTTCAATAAGATTAACGAGTCTAGTGGTTGAAAGTGGAGGGGGAACCACCGAACACCATTTCTTATACAGAGGCAATAACTCTAACCAAAGAGGGCAAGAAAAATCGTCCCTGCCTAATCAGGTGTCAACTATATTCCTGTGAAGTGACTCATATCACAAGATCTTTATACTTCCTAGGCAACTTGTAAAATATACTACCACTGACTACATAACCGTTCTGACTTTCAAACAAGAAAGGAATTCTACCAAAAACCCCCAGAACAAAAAATTTCTGGACTAATCCACCTCATGAGAGATACATGAGAGTGATGCTTTGGACCCAAATGGGCCAGAAAGAAGAAAAACACAAACGACTATCATTCTCATCATAAATAAATTCCACTAAATCTTAGTAGCAGAATGTCTTTAGTCTTTTTGCATAGAATCTTAGCCTAAGATTCAGCCATACAGCCCAAATCTCTAATCTGATTCTCAGCTAGCATAACATAAACCCTAGAACTTCCTTCCTGTAGTTGTACACAAATGGGGGGAATGAGTGTAGGACAATAAAGAGTAAGTATCAGCAGGGTGCAATGGCTCACATCTGTAATCCCAGCACTTCAGGAGGCCAAGGCAGGAGGATCCCTTGAGCCCAGGAGTTCAAGACCAGCCTGGGCAACAATGTGAAACCCTGTCTTTATTTTTATATTTAAAAAAAAAAAAAAGGAAAAAGGGATAATAAGTATCAGCAAACTTAGAAGAAATATCTGCTCAAAACAGTCAAGACTGATCCTTTCCTCCCCCTCCCCAACACTTTCCTCTACAGCTTCAGACACCCAACACCTTCAAGTGTACTCTTCACACTTTTAACCCTGTTTCATCTGGATCCTCTCCAAAACACTCTGAGTTGAGCTTCAGTGGGCCTAGAAGTCAAACAGTGCTACATTCTTTGACAGTTTACTTCATAACTCCTAGAAGAGAAAAACAATGTAATTTATTCACAAATATCATCAAAGGTGGGTTTGCTTAAAGTAATTTCATCAACAAAGTTTAATTCTGCCTTCAAGTCTTTGGATTTCATAAAAGAGTACTCAACAGTGCCTAACATGAAGACATGTAGAAAATCCAAACACATTTAGAAGCAGAACTGAAGTCTCTTAATGACATACAACTCAGAAAATGCAAAATAAAAAGATGAGCAATCCATGAGGAAGTTAACTACTTTATTTTTAAGACATGCATGGTCTAAGGACAATCAACCACTGGAATTCCTAAATCAAAAACTCTTTTAGTGACAATAGAGGATTGCTAGATTCCAGTAGGACTCTCTAGATTTAATTTAAAAAAAATACTTAAAAGAATAACAAACATGTTTTCCCTTTCAGATTCTCCCTCTCTCTACAGTTCTCACCAGGACCCTGACAGCCTGACAACATCAATGTATTGCACATCCTGAGGCACTAGGTCAACTGCAGGAATCTATCTATCGCAGCTGTTAATGTTTTAGCTTTACTTGAAATTTCAGAAATGCAAATGCAATGTACCAACAGCTGTTCACACTTTCAATTTTTTCTTGCAAAGCAGGTCATGAAATGTGGCTTGCTAAACATTTGTAACACAGTTACCAATTTCTGTTTCAAGGCCTATAAATACTGCTGCCGCTAGTGTACAATCTGATTTCACTGCCCAGTAGTGAAACAGTGTGGCTGGAGGTCCACCAGAAAGGAGATATGTCTGCTTATGAAGGAACTGGAGCAGGCTGGGCGCTGTGGCTTACGCCTACAATCCCAACACTTTAGGAAGTCAAGGTGGGCGAATCACTTGAGGCCAGGAATTGGAGGCCTCATGGCCAACATGGCGAAACCCCATCTTTACTAAAAATACAAAAATTAGCCAGGTATGTTTGCACACAACTGTAGTCCCAGCTACTCAGGAAGCTGAGCATAAGAATCGCTTGAGCCCAGGAGGCACAGGTTGCTGTGAGCCAAGATCGTGCCACTACACTCCAGCCTGGGCGATAGAGCAAGACTGTCTCCAACAACAATCACAAAAAAGGAACTGAAGCAGACTAATAGTTAAACACACACCACAACAGTCTGTTTAAATTAGAACATAGATACACTAACATGTGTGCATGCACACATCAAATTAGTGAGCAATATGAATTCTCAATACATACACTTAATTAAAATTTGTGAGGACCTATTGTTTTGTAATCTCCTAGGATTTCATCAGACACAAAGAAAAATTACCTCAAGATATAATCTCTTTTTTTTTTTTTTTTGAGACGGAGTCTTGCTCTGTCGCCCAGGCTGGAGTGCAGTGGCCGGATCTCAGCTCACTGCAAGCTCCGCCTCCCGGGTTCACGCCATTCTCCTGCCTCAGCCTCCCGAGCAGCTGGGAGATATAATCTCTCTTCTAAAGTAAGCACACTAACAGGATAACTCTTAAAATTATTCCACATTATCAACTACTTTGAAATCCTAATGAAAGTTATGGATCCTCTCCCCAGAAATACATGCAGATATACTGATCTTTCATATAATTTCTTTTTTTTTTAAAACAGAGTCTGATTCTGTCACCCAGGCTGGAGTGTAATGGTGTGATCTTGGCTCACTGCAACCTCTGCCTCCTGGGTTCAAGTGATTCTCCTGCCTCGGCTTCCCAAGTAGCTGGGATTACAGGCACATGCCACCATGCCCAGCTAATTTTTGTATTTTTTAGTAGAGACAGGGTTTCACCATGTTGACCAAGCTGGTCTTGAACTCCTGACCTCAAGTGATCCACTCGCCTCAGGCTCCCAAAGTGCTGAGATTTACAGGCGTGAGCCATCGTGCCCAGTCTATCTTGCATATAATTTCAGGGGGTTAATAGACCTCCTGAACCCTTTGAATGCGCCCCAGATTAGGAACCCCTGTTTAAAACAAATATATTTAAAGGTAAACCAAAGAAATGTGGGTTTCTTAGATGTAATCTGTCAAGATTATGTTTTTTGGAAGTGCATTTTCATTAAGAAAAGGAAGGAAGTTTGGCAGAAAGAATAACATTTCTGATTTAAAAACTGGTAATCTCATGAGATTTCACTGACGGTATAAAGTTGTAAAATGAATTGGGAGGAGGTAACAGAAAAAGTAAAGTGTGCATTCATAATTGGAGAAAATATTCTCTGAAGAAAAGAGAAAAGAGGAACTATAAAACTGTTAAATCTTAGAAGTTGATGGAAATGGCAACAAGTTTTCAGGAGAGAAATGGAATATAAACAATGCTTGGCTGGAAACAATGATTCTGGTAGTACTGGCAATGGTGACTAGCCAAGGGAAGGCTACACAGATTAGAGGGTTAAGAGCACAGACTCTGAAAAATGATCCTGGATTGACTCCTAGATCTAAGCAAATTTTTTTCTTTTATAAAATTTGGATAAGATTTATAGATTAAATAAGAATACAACATAAATATAAATTTCCTGATTTTAATAATGTGATTATATAAGAGAATGCTGTTTTCCTGAAGATGTCATTATCTCTATAATGAACTCTAAAATTGTTTAGAAAAATATATATGGATAATAAAAGGAGAAAGCAAATATGGAAAAAATGCTAACATTTGGGGAATCCAGATAAAGTGTATATGGACTTGTTTGTGCTATTTCTGCAAGTTTTCTGTAAGTCTGCTATTATTTCAAGAAAAGAGTTCTAAAAAATCATAGGCTCTGAAGTATGGCTGCCTAAATCCTGGCTCTGCCACTTACTAGCTACGTAACGATGTGCAAGTACATTTTTTAACCTCTCTTTACCTATTTTCTCATTTGTAAAATTGACACAATAAAAGTATCAGCTCAAGTTGTTGTAAAGAATAAAATAATAATCAGAGACTTCATCTAAAGCATTTACAACAGTGCCTAACAGATAAGAAGCACTCTGATCTGGCCTGGCCCAGTGACTCACGCCTGTAATCCCAGTACTTTTGGAGGCCAATGCGGTGGATCACCTGAGGTTAGGAGTTTGAGACCAGTCTGGCCAACACAGTGAAACCCCATCTCTATTAAAAATACAAAAATAAGCTGGGTGTGGTGGTGCATACCTGTAATCCCAGCTACTTGGGAGACTGAGCAGGGATGAACCCAGGAGGCAGAAGTTGCAGTGAGCTGAGATCTTGCGACTGCACTTACGGCCTGGGCGACAGGGCAAGACTGCATTTCAAAAAGAAAAAGAAAAAAAAAGGCCGGGCACGGTGGCTCACGCCTGTAATCCCAGCACTTGGGAGGCCGAGGTGGGCGGATCACGAGGTCAGGAAATCTAGACCATCCTGGCTAACACGGTGAAACCCCGTCTCTACTAAAAATACAAAAAATTAGCAGGGCGTGGTGACGGGCGCCTGTAGTGCCAGCTACTCGGGAGGCTGAGGCAGGAAACTGGCGTGAACCCAGGAGGCGGAGCTTGCAGAGCTTGCAGTGAGCCGAGATCGTGCCACTGCACTCCAGCCTGGGCGACAGAGCAAGACTCCATCTCAAAAGAAAAAAAAAAAGGCACTCCGATCTTCATCATTATTGTTACCATTATTCCTTTTTATATAACCCTTATCCATCCCCATTTCACCACACCATTCTCTGTCTTAGATCAGGTCAATTCTAGGGGGAAAAAGAGAGAAGCAAGCAAACGTAATGGGAAAAGTTATGGTTCTTTAGTTAGAGGATTATGGCTCTTCAGTGTGGACTCCCAGCCTCCAGGCTGTTCCTCCTTTAACCTATCCTCTGAATGCTGTCAAGGAATCTTCAGTCTTCATACACGCATCCGTTTACATACAACTCTGATAAGTTTATGGCCTTCTTAAAATCTTCAATGTTAGCTTTAAGGATAAAATTCCAATTTCTTTAATTTAATATATAAAGTCTATCATGATCTAGCTGCAGCATACCCCTTTGTTCTCATCTTTCAACACACGTCCATAAATATACCCTTCACTCAGACCTCAGAGAATTACTTGCCCAAGCCCTAAAATAGAATATTCTCTCTGCCTGGAATAGAATTTCACCCTTATTTATCTAGCCAACTCATATTCACCCTCAAAATTTATCTCAGTCTGATGCAGGTGCCGCTGTGAGCACACCAAAACTCCATATGCATGCCTCCAATACGGTATCATACTATAATCACTAGTCTGTTATGTTTATTAGGTTCTAAGTCTTAGATGGCGAGAGTCTTAGATGTCTTTTAAGGCTCTGAATCCCAACACAAAACCTGACATAATAAGGGCTTTCAATTACTGTTAAGTGAATTAATCTCTTGACAAAAAACCAATAGTGTATACCAGCTCTTAGCCATACCCTAACTTAGTCCTAAAAGTCCAGTATGTGTGTACACATAGGATAATCTATTGGGTAACAAATGAAAGCATTTGTCAAATACAGAGGACTATACACTTGAACCAACTCTATACTAAAGCAAGTATATAAAATATTAGCTGTGTACATTTTAATGATTTAAAAAAACTAGCTCTATGACTCAAGAGTTCAGAAAAAGTAAATGGCAGTAGAGTTGGTAAGAAAAGGGATTCCCCTGAACACATATTCATGAATTTCCTAATACACAATAGCCACAACAATAATGTACTCTTGATTTATTAAAAACAATATAAATAACTAAAAATGCTTTTGCTGCCAGAGGCATACACCATTTAAAATGACAACTCTTCTACTAAATCCTTTCTCTCCACTAGCCAAGAAATAGAAAGAAGGCCTAATTTTAGTTCATAAAGTTATTTCTAACCAGAATCTCTTTAAAAAAAAAAAAAAAAGAAAGAACTAATACAATCTCTCTGAGAAGGCTTTAAATCATGCCAGTTACAATGGCTGGTTAATTCCTAGAACCAAAGTCTTGACCAGAGTTCCCTTTCCCACCATAAGGTGGGCAAAACACATGGCCAAATAAAAAAGGTTCCAGAAAAAGGCCCCTGAGCTGTATTAAACACAATGAAAATAACGTTTGAAAATAGTATCTTTCCCAGCTGGAAACACAATGGCTCCAACCATTTCCTCATTCTTCCTAAGATTTCTTTTTCACAAATGGATATACTGACTTATTATTTTTTCCATTCAAGAAACAAAATCCCAGGAGTTGAGGATCACAATTTAAACCAGATAAAATACAGACAGTAACATAAAAAGTCAACAAACTCTAAGACATATTTTATCAGTTTCCTTTTTTATATTCTCTATCTCCTTTTCTTCTTTTTACCTTTTTTAATTCCCATCCCTTCTGTAAGAAAACTCACTAAGAAGCTTCTTGAAAGAGAACATGTTTCAAATGAATTTTGAATGGAGCAATGATGGGCTCACATAAACCATCAGAGTGACCATAAAGGGACAAAAAGAGAGTACAGAAGAAAAACAGAACTATTCATTCAATCAATAATTTAAAAAGATATAAGCTGCCTGGTGACAAAGTTACTAAGTATTGATATTTAAACTGATTTGCCTCTGACTATAAACAAAGCCGAAAAGAAAATCAGGAGGAGAAAATCCCTCTTGATTCCATATACAAAGTAGAAAGGTTAAGAAGCTATTCCATGGTATTATTTTATATACTAGAACTCCAAATTCTATTGTGGGATTTCGGGTAAACACTGGATGAGATATACCCTCTATAATTATTATTTCTTTCAATGAACCACTATAAAAGTTCTCATGTAATTCCAGGGCTCTGTGGAACAACATTTAAAAGCCACAGGAAAAGTTGTCTATTCTTAACTCCAACTAATTTGCTATACTTCTTAGAATATCAAACTCTATCAACATTTGACAATCTTGCTACCCAGGTATACAGATGAAGGAACAGCAATAATGTCATACTAAGCCTCACTTAAAGAGTTTCTGCACAAACTACCATGTACTTCCTGCCCTCTCTACTAAGAAAAATACTTACTTTGAAAGCTTTTACCATCTGAATCAGTTTCTCTGGATTATGAGTTCCTAGAAGGCAGAGCTATGTCTTTTTCATTGTGGATTCTCCACCTTCCTCAACCCTGCCCACTCAGAGCTTTACACATAGCAGATGCTCAAAAAGTGGCCTTTTTTAAAAAAGAGAAAGAATCCAATGTCCAGTAACACAGGAATAGTTAAATTATGGTATTTATATAATAATTTTTTTAATGATTTGGTAGATTTACACTTATGGACATTAAATATGTCTAAGAGGTGAATGGAATGGCTATAATTTGTATGCATAGTTCAAGCCCATTTTTGCAAATATATATATATAGACATGAATGTATAGATAAATAAATGATTCTCATTTATACATAAGAAAAATCTAAACCTTTTTCAACAAAACATTAACTGGCAATCTGTGGGCAGTGGGATTTTGAGTGATGCTTACATTCCTGTTCATATATACTTTTATATAATATTTTAAAAACTTAAGTAATGAATAGTAGCTTCTCCCAGAGATATCAAAACAATAAAGATGTTTTCAAATGTGGGGGAAGTCAAGTAAATTGAACTTTCTAAGCCAATTACTATTCTTTTCCCCAGTTCTCTGAAGTGACTTCAGTCTAGCTCTCTCTCAGATTGTTGCTCCTCTGTCATTTACTTTATCATTCCACCCTTTCTCTTTGTGCTTTCTTCACCCATTGCTTCATCCATGTCCCAAAACAAGGCAGATAATTCATCATCTAGGGCACTGCAATTTACTTACTTATTTGTTTGAGACAGAGTATCGCTCTGTCACCCAGGCTGGAGTGCAGTGGCGCAATCTTGGCTCACTGCAACCTCCGCCTCCCAGGTTCAAGCGATTCTCCTGCCTCGGCCTCCCAAGTAGCTGGGATTACAGGCACCCGTCATCACGCCCAGCTAATTTTTGTATTTTCAGTACAGACAGGGTTTCACCATGTTGGCCAGGCTGGTTTTGAACTCCTGACCTCAAGTGATCTGCCCACCTCGGCCTCTCAAAGTGCTGGGATTAAAGGCATGAGCCACCGCACCAGACCGCAATGTATTCTTATACCTCTTTCATCTCTTATTCCTCATATCCCAGTCTAAACCAAAAATAAATGTTGACCACCATGAGATAACACCACATACCCACCAGAATAACTAAAATTTAAAAGACTGACAATAAATAATGCTGGCAAGGAAGTACAGCAATTGAGGAAACAAAAAATGGTAAGAACTACTTTACAAAAAGGCTTGGCAGTATCTCATAAAATTCTGATCCAGAATTCCACTGCTAGGTATATTTACCGAAGAGAAATGAAACAGATATCCACAAAAACACCTTGTATAAGGATTTTCATAATAGCTTTATTCATAGTAGCCCCAAACTGAAACATCCCAGGTATCCATCAGTAGGAGAATGAATAAATTGTTAAATTCATATAAGAGAATACAACTCATTAATGAAATGAACTACGGAAACATGTAACGACATAGAGGCATATCAAAATTATCATGCTGAGTAAAAGAAGCTTTATATAAAAGAGTACATCCTGTATAACTCCATTTATATGAAGTTCTACAACAGGCAAAACTAATCTATAGTGGAAAAAATCAGAACAATGGTTGCCCATGGGGAGGCGAGGGGAGAGGACTGAGTGGAGAGGGAAATGAGTGAAGTTTCTGGGATGATGGTAATGTTCTCTATCTATTAAGATAGCGGTTTAGGTTAAGCGGGCAAGATAGGGGTTTAGGTTAAGCATTTGTCAAAAACTCGCTTCAGATATGCGTAGATTTGAGGTATTTAAAATTTACCTCAAAAGAAAAAAAATCAAATATTGACCTCTAACTAATATAATGCATCCTTAAGTGTTTAGAGATGCAGTGTACCTAGGTCTCGAACTTACTTTAAAATGCATTAAAAAGATGTGATGGGTTGATGGATAATCAATGGATATATAATAAAGCAAGTTATAAGAGAGTAATCATATTAATAGAATCTAGGTGGTAAGTAAATATGGTGGTTGACTATACAATTCTCCCAACTTTTCTGTACGTTTGAAATGTTTCAAAATGAAATGTCAAGAAAAAAATACTAAACTTTGATCTCCAAGTCAAATTACTTTTTGCTCAGTCTCCAGAGATAGTCTCATTTTGCAGCAAGCAAAGTCAGTTTCCCTCTACTTAGACCAGTAGGCAGGCACATTCTGTGTACTACTTAGCAGTGGGGGTCAAAAGTGGTAAATTAGCAAGTTTGCCCAGAGGGAAGATTGGTCCCAAAGGATGAGCCGAAAAGGACAGTCACTGATGCAAAGCAATCAGAGTGACTATACTACTACTGACTATAACAGCATCTATGGTAACTGTTGTTTTGATCCCAAAAAACCAGTAGTACTTTCAACCAGTACTAGATCCCCTTTAGGAGAGTCTGCCACTACCACCCAAATACTCACTAACATTCTTAGGCAGCTTTTCTACTCTAAGTACAACCAGAAGTACCTTCTAACAAAAACACACACAATTTTGAATTGTAACATGGGACAGATTTATGGAATATGGAAGACATTAAAGTATTCGCTTTCTCTCTGAAAATAAAGAGTGCAGACTCATAAACAATGCCTAAAAGGCATTTCAGCAGCTTAATCCATGCAGGACATGTTTTGCTTTTTGAGACAATCAGGAACTATTGGGTACAGGAAGCCATAAACAACAAGAATTTGGCTTAAGAAGGAGAACAGAATAAATGTTTTTTATGGAAATCACTTAACATTTTTTTGAAGGGGTTTATTTATATGTGACAAAGCCTACAAGACAGAACTTGTATATAAGTAGCAGCTCTTACAATACATCAACCATTGACTGACTTCTCACGACAGCGGCACCAAGCAGGGCCAGGTCTGTCAGCATTTCCATCAACAACTACATTTACTGAGCTTAATAATTCCCTTTTTTTCCCCAATTTTCTCCAGACAGAGGAATCCACTTAGCTGGTTCTCAGCATTCAGGCTCAGCCAAGAGTTTTTCTTCTTTTAAGTTCCATTGTATATAAAGTCTGAAGTTCGGTAAAGTGGATTTCCTTAGGTAGGCTCAGTCTTTTAAGTCTAAGGAATGAAAGAAGCACGATAGGAAAACCACCCACAGAATTCTGTAACTTAACAAACATGCCACATACAAAATTTACTGAGTTAATAAGGTTTAACATAGAATAAAACAAACAGTACCATGGGGTAGAGAAAGAAATACTCTCTTAGCGAAAAAGTACTATTTTCAATAGATATCTTAGAATGTACAATTATTATCTGATATTCCTAAAAGCAAAACAACTTATGAATAAGGTACAGATTTTTTGCAACAGGTAGTATGTGAAAAGTCCAGGTCTCTGAGATAAAGAATTAGTGTTCTGTTTTGAGGCTTCTGTATAACCATAAGCAAGATACTGAATTCTTTACTTACCCCATCAGTAAAGTTAATCAAACTTTCTAAATTTTTATGTTCAAAGACTTGAACTTCTCATGCAAACCACAATAAGTGTTATTGCTATGAGTCTTATTCCTTCCGACTACAAAAGAGGAAGCCCAGTATGATACATATAAATAGCACTAACATTCCAAATGACGATATTCAATATGTCCTACACAAATAGGGAGTACATATCTCATACACACTAAAATAACAAAACCTTCCTTTCGGCCAGGCAGTGGCTCACGTCTGTAATCCCAGCACTTTGGGAGGCTGAGGCGGGCAGATCATGAGGTCAGGAGATGGAGACCATCCTGGCTAACACGTGAAACCCCATCTCTACTAAAAACACAAAAAATTAGCCGGGTGTGGTGGTGGGCGCCTGTAGTCCCAGCTACTTGGGAGGCTGAGGCAGGAGAATCGCTTGAACCCGGGAGGCGGAGCTTGCAGTGAGCTGAGATCACACCACTAGACTCCAGCCTGGGTGACAGAACCAGACTATGTCTCAAAAAAACAAACAAACAAAAAACCTTTGTTTCTTCCCCAACTTCCCAACTTTCACTCCTATGTTTTTATTACTTTATAGTATTTTATGGATAGGCTGGTAAGAAATAATTACTTGAAATATTTTTCTTCAGATGCTCAGAAATATATAAATTGTTAATGACTGGGGCACTATATGCAACCAAACATTCTGTTCAATACTGTTGGCTGCACAGCCTTATTTTATTTTTATGTTTTCTTCGGTGAACACTAACTTCTCTGACTTCAAGTTAAAGATGGCCGATCAAACATATGCACTAAGCTCACCTCCCTCCTCAAAACTTAACTAAAGCAAAATTAAACAGCTTTTTTTTTTAAGGCAAAACCCCAAAAAATCAATAGGTACAGAAGAAAAACCAACAGCAACAAAAATTTTGGAAGTTAGTCCAGTGCGGTAAGGAAACAACATAAGTAGTGGAGAAATCCAAAAGGCAGCTTGATTATATCGCATTGGTAATACTGGGTATCTCTGGAAGGAAAGGCAGAAAATGAAGCTTAAAGGGGTTTAGCTGAAAGTCTGCTTAAGAAGAGGTTAGACCCTGAGATCACCTTTCTAACTTCATCTTGCCAAACAACTGTCCCTCTCTCACCACAGCAAAAAGCTGGAGATTTATTCTTTATATACTGTATACAGTAAAATAAAGCATCTCCTGACTGGCACAGCTATCACAATTGAGGAGAAGTACACCATTCTGAAAACAGGGGATTAAGTATGAGAGCTTACATAGTGCATGCTGATATCCCCAATCTTCCCTCCCCTGCCACACACACACTTGGACGTCTGAAAATGCTGGCATGCAAGAAAAATTCTAGAAGCTCATTGTTGGGGTAATTTTACCAGCCCCCCCAAAAAAAATCACCAAAAGATACTGACAAAGGAACCCTCCCCCCAGCCCCACCAAGGTAACTGTCGATCCCGATCACCCTAGGGTTAAGGGGAGGGAATGGGAGAATAACTTCCATGGGAGCTGACGTTAAGTGGCAACGTAAGTATGCTATGTCTTGGATCCACTATAAATCCACATTTATTGCTAAGCATGTATAGAAATAGGGTCCAGACTTTTCAATGCTCTTGACTACTGTCTTATTTTAAGTTTCCCCAGAAGAAGAATCTGAAACAAGCATTTGAGTCCAAGGAATTTACTCAGGAGAGGACCCCAGAAAGGATAAGCAGAGACATAAGGAAGTGAGACAGGAAAATAAGTCAATAAAGGATATGTTATCAAGCAAGTTAGGTCAACTAAAACTTATTTCCATGGGGAACTCAGAAATGGCATAGAATACCTGCCTCAGAGGTATTTCACACCATCCTCCTTCCTGGTGGGCAAGGAAGCTGAAGTATTTATACACCAGCTTCCACGAGTTATGAGCTGAGGACTACTGGCACAGGGGCAGGGGCCGGGGGCAGGAGGAGAGAAGAGGTGGTATTAATTCCCCATTTCTGGCTTCCAGAGAAAGCCCTTTGGCAAACAGGTGCAGGTGCTAGCAAACTGAAGGTTGAGTCAGCATGCACTGAAGGTAAGAACCCAAGGGATATGAACAAGGCACTAACAGCATCTGCTACGTCCACCATGATAACTGAGCTAATTTGTGTCACTATCTTATTCAATGTAAAAATCACTTGTATAGGTTCACTCTTGAATTCTTCCTGTCTTTAAGAAAGCTAATACCTAGTAGTAAATGACAGGGATCCAAAATTATCAAGCACTTTTACCAAATTATCTATGCACAGCTGTACAACATTTTAGTTAATGATACTAACCTGATCACTCTGTATTATAGTTAAATATTAGTCATCTCTGTTTTACCAATGAGAAAATGAGCCCAAAGCAATAAAGTGATGCATTAGGTCCAAAAGAAAATTGAGGTAAAAATAAAAACTAAACTCATGGCTACCATTTTAAACATTCAAAACATGCTGTTTATTAACTTCCATGTTCACAATAATTTTGTCAATTCTCTGCTATAAGAATTTTAGCCCAGAGCAACTAAGCAGAAAGGTACATGTTACTTTATTTCATGATTGGGTAGCCAAAACTAAAAATCATACCTGCCTGTAATATTAAATTTCCAAAAGGTAAATGCAACCTGAATGTCTCCTAGGCCCATTAAACAGAGCATCCTTTTAGGTTACTCTAACAATATTATATCTCTAAACCCACTGGCTCAAAAACATCACTTATCAAAGTTGTTAAACGTCAGTCTCCACTCATGTTCTCACTCACAGCGCACTTCCTATTTCTACAGGAGTCTCTCTCTCTGTCTTTCTCTCTTCTTTACAAAAATACCTTCCTTTGTAATATCCACTTTGTTTAAACATAGGTACACCACAGTAGAAGGACTGGGATTCCTAATGATATAATCTTTCAGTTTCATATCCTAAGGGATATAATTGCTTAGCTATGAAGTGAGGTTAGGGGAGACTAGGTCTGAATGGTTGAATCAATGCTCCTTTCTGATATTCAGGCCCTGTGGCAAACTCTGGACTGCTGTGCCAGGATCCTTACTCACACGCTTGTTCTCCTAGGGATTCTGCTATCTCTCCTTGCAATCTGATCACCATATACCAGTTTAAGCATGCACAATTGTGGGCAGAGTTTGCCAACTTTCCTATGGGTCCATAATGCAGCACAGGGGACATAGCTAGGTACATACTCAAGTGTCCCTAACTTTTCTGGGACAATTAAAGAGACTATTGAAAGCATACATAAAATATCCAGTGGAGTATTGCTAAGCTTCTCATTCCAGCTATGACTAAGCCAAAACAATTTGTTATACAAGTTTGAATTCTTCACAACAGGAGGAAAGAGATGGTTTATCAAAACCCAGAAATTAAACTGTTAGTTCAAACCAGTTTATTGCCAAGTTTCTGTAGCTGGCTTGCCCAAAGAAGTTGCTTTTGTTCAGAGCGCTTATTTTTCTGCCTATGAGGCTGTGAGGAAAAGACACTGACCTACTTCCAAAAATGTCAGTAATAACATAAAACCTCTAAACAGATGTTTCATATCATCAATAATATTTGCATCATTTGACTACCATCTTGGGTACATGATAACTAAGGATAGCAGTGTTATAATTAAAAAATATCTTTTCCTATAGATCATAAAAATGACTTTGACTTCTTTTCCCATATCCCCATGTCCCTATACATATTCCAATCATTTTATTTCCATGAGAAAAAATAAAGAAGAATCTCTTATATTCTAAATTAAGCAGAATGTCTTACTTTTTAAGGTAAACTAGCCTGATCATTCCTTTATTCTCAATTTCCCTCAATATTTAAAATATCAGTTGATCACGTCAATTCACTATTCCGGAAAAGGTTCTCAAGGGATTGAGTCTTTATTTTTAATCCCTTGACAACATCTAATATAATTCTTTGTAATTAACAGCCACACACACACAAAAAAAGGTCTCATATTAACCACTACTGACTTACCAAATGCAACAGTCTTTCTAAGCAATTCTAAGCAATTCAACAACTTTGTATAAACAGTACTAGTCTCAGTTTCTAAATAGAGAGCCTGTTATATCTTCTCAGTTTTTCATGAAGTATAGGCTTTCCTACACTAAAGATTTCTGGGTTACTTGGGGCTCATTTCCACCTGTCCACAAGGCACAACAATACAGAGAAAGAGCTGCTGGACCTGTCAGGTACTCCGTCAACTTAAACTCTTTTGTGGCTTAAATTGTGTCCCCCAAAAATATTTGTTCAAGTCCTCATTCCTAATACCTGTGAATGTGATCTTATTTGGAATTAGGGTCTTTGCAGATGTAATAAAGTTAAATGAGGTCTTCAGGGTGGGCCTTAATCCAATACGATTGGCATATTTAAAAGAAGAGGCTGGGCATGGTGGCTCACACCTGTAATCCCAATACTTTTGGAGGCTGAGGCAGGAGGATGATTTGAGCCCTGGACTTCAAGACCAGCCTGGGCAACAGAGCAAGACTCCATCTCTATTATTTAAAATACAATAAAATAAATACAACAAAAGAAGAAGAGATACAGACACACAAGGAAAATGCTATGTGATTAAAGAGGGAGAGATTGGAGTTATGCTGTCATAAGTCAAGGAACACAGAGGATTGCTGGCAGCAACCATAAGCTAGGAGAAAAGCATGAAACAGATTCTCTGTGAGCACTGAAGAAGGAACCAATCCAGCTTACCTCTGGATTTTAGATTTCTAGACTCCAGACCTGTGAGATAATAAATTTCTGTTGTTTTTTAAAGCCACCTAGTTTGTAGTACTTTGTTACAGCAGCCCTAGGAAATTAATACATCCACCGAGAAATAGAACTATTAACTGAGGGACCAAAATTTAAAAGAAAAAATCTTAACACATAACATAGTTTAGCTTATAGAAAATGCCATTATGAATATGAAGTTGAATAGGTTAATCAATAATATTTTATAAATAACTTTTATTCTATTTCTCATTAATATCTCAGAAAACAGAACTACATGGGTTAAAAAAAATTTAACAGGAATGCTTATAAAAAGAAAATATAAACTAGCAGGGCTTCTCTGGGATCAACACAGTGTTGCATATCTTTTTTTTTTTTTTTTTTTTTTTTTGAGATGGAGTTTCACCCTTGTCGCCCAGGCTGGAGTGCAGTGGCGTGATGTCGGCTCACTGAAACCTCGGCCTCCTTGATTCAAATGATTCTCCTGCCTCTGCCTCCCGAGTAGCTGGGATTACAGGTGTCCGCCACCCCACCTGGATAATTTTTTTTTTTTTTTTTTTTTTTTTTTTTTTTT
>NC_037681.1:93401293-93413168 GCF_003255815.1 Theropithecus gelada
TTTTTTTTTTTGAGACGGAGTCTCGCTCTGTCGCCCAGGCTGGAGTGCAGTGGCCGGATCTCAGCTCACTGCAAGCTCCGCCTCCCGGGTTCACGCCATTCTCCGGCCTCAGCCTCCCGAGTAGCTGGGACTACAGGCGCTGCCACCTCGCCCGGCTATTTTTTGTATTTCTTAGTAGAGACGGGGTTTCACCGTGTTAGCCAGGATGGTCTCGATCTCCTGACCTCGTGATCCGCCCATCTCGGCCTCCCAAAGTGCTGGGATTACAGGCTTGAGCCACCGCGCCCGGCTGATAATTTTTTTTCTATTTTTAGAAGAGATGGGGTTTCACCAAGTTGGCCAGTCTGGTCTCGAAATCCTGACCTTAGGTGATCTGTCTGCCTCAGCCCCCAAAGTGCTGGGATTACAGGTGTGCGCCACTGTGCCCAGCCCCTGTTCCCCTCTTTATCCTCTCCATAGCAAATATCACCATCTGACATACTGTATAGTAATTTGTTTTTAACATATACACAATAGCTATGTGTTGACTGAAAGAATAAATGAACAAAGGTAATCTTTCACACACAGAATAAGTTAATGAGGTAAAAGTGTTAATTATTATATGCTTTACTATATGATTACTGGTAAGTTCTTAATTCCTTCTCTATTATTCCTGCTTCTCTTTTACAACTTTCACTACACTAAGAAGTGTACAGAATTTTCCTCTTCCTTTTTCACCATATTCTTCATCAATTAAGATTGCTTCACATAAGATAAAGCTTCCTTTTAGTAACTGACCCATTTGAAACTCTTAGATGATCCTTAGAAGAAAGAGGCACTCACTAGGATTTAGTGGCTGACTACAATCCAGCTGCATGTTTCTCCCTGTGGAAAATATTCTACAAAAGCCCAAGAGAGGAAACTAAGTGGAATCTTAGGTTTCAAACTTCTTTTACATGAAGTCAATATTAATATCCTCGGGGCAAGTCCTATTTGACAAAACTAAAACTCTAGGAGAAAGAAAAACAGATTATCAACTCCCCTAAACTATCCTTAAAGAAGATTAAGTCAAAAATATGGTTTAGAAATAAGTATATTTGTGACTGAAACACTGAGCTTTAATGCCAGGGGAAAATGAAGAAATCGTATGAAATTCAAGAAAAGCTAAAAAATGGTAGGCAAATAGCTCCAGCATTTTCTCTTTCAGTTCCCTATATATTATTCCCTGCCCCCACTTCAAAAGAAGGAAAAGAAGAAGCAATCTGAGTTAACAAAGAAATATAACACATCTCAGAACACACTTAAAAGCAAAACAGACTCAGATGGTCTCACCTGGAAAACTAGAATATCTCCATATGTATAAGGCTTGCAATTTTTTTTTTTTTTTTTTCTTGAGACGGAGTCTTGCTCTGTCGCCCAGGCTAGAGTGCAGTGGTGTGATCTCGGCTCACAGCAAGGCTTGCAATTTTTTAAAGGGAGTTCATAAAAGCAGTTGTGAATAATAAAACGCAATTATTTTCCTAATCCAGGATCTGCTGTGTGTAGCTCTTTTCTTTGCCTATGAAGTTGTTTAAATTATGCCTCTCCACCTCAAGTATAATCTAGATGACAAAAAATCTTACAGTGAATCCCCAAAGCCATCCTTTGAACCATTCTGAAAAATAAAAGGCCAATGCACGGGATCAAACAATACTTTATTACCTGGAGCAGAAAGTCAACATAAGATACATCAAGGTTTGGTCGGGTTACTTAAATCCATAAATCAACATTATCGTGGCTGCTTTGTACCGATATTTAGTAACCATGCTACGTTTCGTAATCCCTAATCTGATACCTGTTCTCTCAGATCCACCCATGAATTATAAACCTGGTTTACTTCCCTATTCATCTACTTACCTTCCTCTTTCCACAAACTTTTTCTTCCTTTTTTCTTTTTTTTTTCTTTTTTCTCGTGCCACTCATCCTTACTCCTCTAAATTCTTACCCTTTCTGCTTTCCTAAAAAAAAAAAAAAAAATCCAAATTCCTTTAAAGAACTGACTGTTTCTCTATCCTAACTCTGTCATAAAAGCAGGGTGAGAAAATGTGACATGAGATACTAATGTCTACATTGCCTTTGAGGAAGTGTTGATCTATGCCTATGATATAAATGCATATTTCTTTCTAAAAGAATGTCCTAAGGAGACCTTGAATCTAAAAGCTCTGGATACAAATTTTCTACTTTGAGAAGAGTTTTCTTCCTTCAAGAATGAACTGGTGGGGCATGGTAGCTTACACTTGCAATCCTAGCACTTTGGAAGAGGCACTGGCGGGCAGATCACTTGAAGTCAGGAGTTTGAGACCAGCCTGGCCAACATGGTGAAATCCCGTCTCTACTAAAAATACTAAAATTAGCCAGACATGGTGGTGGGTGCCTGTAATCCCAGCTACTCAGGAAACTGAGGCAGGAGAATCACTTGAACCCGGGAGGCGGAGGTTGCAGTGAGCCAAGCTGGTGTCACTATACTACAGCCTGGGTGACAAAGCAAGACTCTGCCTCAAAAAAATAAAAAATAAAATAAAATAATGAACTTCACAGATCTTATCTCAGTGACTCACAAATCTAATTTGAGAAGGTAGATAATTCTTCCACCTCCATATTTTTGGTACAAGTTAGATTTTTAAACAAATGTTCAATGGGAATGCAGCACTGACATGTAATGCTAACTATTATTTCCATATGGGTTTTGTTGTTACTGTTGTTTGAAGGAGAAGGAAAATAAAAAGACTTTCTTTTGCATTAAAATGCCGTAGGAACAAAGGAGTTGCTAAAGAATCTTGCATGTTCCACAGGCTGTGTATATACACATGGCCAGAGTCACCTTTCCTTTTGCAGGCTTGCATATTGCTAAGATAGACAGGTTTCAGCCCTTCCATTTGTAGCAAGACATTTTCTCTGTATGTCATTTGGCAGATGCAGTTGTGGGACTCTGCCAATTCACCCTGGAGCCCTCCATTTTAATCAGTATCACATAAAGTTTAACACATGCTTTGAAATATGCACCAGATCCAAGGCTTTGCCTGGAGATGGGGGTGGGGATGCTTGCTACAAAAACACATACCATCCCGGCCGCTACTCCACAAGCAATTATCTTTCACCTTTGGCTGAACCAACAGAACTGTCAACACAGGCACACTGCCAACCAGGGGAGAGGTTACGGGGTCAAAGCAGGAAAAAGGGCTGGATGCTTTGGGGTTCAGCTCGGACATCTGTTAATCTCTCTGGCTACATGGAAGAAGCATTCTCTTCAGTCACCAAGACACAGCTATAAAAGCAGCAGCTAAGAGTACACTAGAATTTTAGCAACGGTTTTCTAGTAGTAAACTTCTTAGTAAAAGCGAAAAGCTCCTGCAGCACAACAGGACAACCACGTATGAAAAGCTAAAGAACTCAGATCAGCAAATTCACATACATCAGGAAACTGCCACTGTGAACTGAGCTGCGTAGACAAGAGGATTAAAACAAACCTCATATGTTAGGAATAAACACTTGTTTTCTTCATCATAAATACAAGTTAAAAATATGTGAAAGTATTCTTAAAGGTTTTTTTTTTTTGAACAGAGAAACCAAAGTTGCCATTGATACTTTTTTTAAAAAAAGAAAAATTATTAAAGCATAGATGAAGTGTCTCCATAAGTATCCAAAAATAAATAAACAGCTAAAACAGAGATGAAAGTCAGGATCTCCCTAGCTCCAGGATACAAACTGCCAAACACGCACACACAGACACTCACATAGACAGAGCTAAGATCTTTCCTAAAATGCCTATCTAAAATATATGAATATCGTACCTCTTCCACAAGTAAAACTAATCTCTTATAACAAGAATTTAAAAAAATTATCTTAGGTGTCATTTGCTAACCATTTCTGAAGGCTAGCCTAGATCTTTGCATTGAAAAGGGCTCTAAGGCTTAGTACAATGCAGTGGGAAGAGTGCCATGCTGAATCACATCTGTCAGGGCTGACACTAATGGACATAACAATACCACTTGTGGCACTTAACTGTTCCACATCAGTTAGACCAATGGGTCCAAATTTGTTTTGTTTTGTTTTGTTTTAGACAGAGTCTTGCTCTGTCCCCCAGGCTGGAGTGCAGTGGTGCAATCTTGGCTCACTGCAAGCTCCACCTCCCAGGTTCATGCCATTCTCCTGCCTCAGCCTCCCGAGTAGCTGGGACTACAGGCGCCCGCCACTACGCCAGCTAATTTTTTTGTATTTTTAGTAGAGACGGGGTTTCATCTTGTTAGCCAGGACAGTCTCGATCTCCTGACCTCGTGATCTGCCCACCTCGGCCTCCCAAAGTGCTGGGATTACAGGCTTGAGCTAGCTCTGAAGTTTTAAGGTTATCCAAAAACAATCTACTGGTATATACATATATACACACATATACATACATAATTGTCATCTTAAAAAACAAAGAAAGACACTAAGTTACTAACATTTGATTTTAAAATAACAACAATGATACCCTTCCTTACTCTCCATATGTCAGTCATGTATCACATACAGAATTCAAGCTATAGTATACTGGGGAAAGACAGTGCAGAACAGTTGACAGTAATATTCTCATTTAGTTATTTTCTTTCAGTTTATTGTGCTATATTGTAGATTATAGGTGCTCAGATAAATAAAACTAGATTATCCAGTTTTAAACATGTATAAAATGCACAAATGGCCTTGAAATATTCCTAAAATATTCCTGTAGTTTGTAAATAATACTAATAATAGTAGCACATGTAAATGACAAGAAAATAGCAAGGTTAATACCTATCTTCAACTTGCTGTGCTAAGACCATTATAATAATGGTCCCCAATAGATCATCTCTCTCTGTGCCCATGTGCCTTTGCAATGTGACACTGCTGCTTCTTTCATCAAGAGGTAAGAGCCATTTCTCCATGCTCTTGACTCTAAATTGTCCGTGGGACTTGTTTTGGCTAATACAATGTAGTGGACATTGTCAAATTCTGGAGACTGGGTTTGAAGGGGCACAGCAGTTTGATTTCTCTCCCTCTCTGAACCGTAGGGCCACCATGCAATGATGAAGCAGTTTAGTCTACTGGGGAATAAGATACCATATGGAGAACTGAGATAACCTATCCAACAACTAACACCAACTGCCAGCCAGGAACATGAGTGATTCCTGGTGAGGCCACAAGACAAATTCCATAGCTGTGCCCAGCCTGATACCTCTATCGTATCATAAAAAAATTAAAAATCAGTATTGTTTTAAGTCATTAAGTTTGGGGTGGTTTGTTACACAGCAATGAATAACTGATACACCTGCTAAGAGCCCCTGGTCAAATATATCATGTGGTAAATATAATGATCAGATATGATAGGAAAGAACACACAAAATTTGAAATTATCAAGAAGGCTATCTGTACAAGGAATTCAAATGTATTATTAACAATGGACCTCTCTCTAAATGTATATCCTGCCTTAACATACTAGCTAATGAGAGTAGTACATGTGTGTATGATTTATATATATATACATAAATATATATATGGGATATACATACACAAAAATATGTTATTGATGGCCGCCCATAATCAAAAGGTTTGTAGCCACTGACTGAGCTAATGAGAATAGTACACATATATCATTTATAAATACAGATATTGGGCACAAATATTCCACTTCCTTTGAAGAAAATTCAAAATCTTTAAAGAAATTTTCTTTAAAGATTTCGAATATTCCTAGTAAGCTGCCATGCACTAGGTCATGCAGTAAAGCTGAAAAAAACAATCTCTTCATGCTTGGTGTGGTGGCTCATGCCTGTAATCCCAGGACTTTTGGAAGCCAAGGCAGGCAGATCGCTTGAGCTCAGGAGTTCAAGACCAGCCTGGGCAACAAAAAAGACCTATCCCTACAAAAATTACAAAAATGAGCTGGGCATGGTGGTGCATGCCTGTGGTTCCAGCTACTCAGGAAGCTGAGGTGGGAGGATGGCTTGAGCCTGGGAGGCAGAGATTGCAGTGAGCCAAGATTGTACCACTGCACTCTAGCCTGGGCAACAGAGCCAGACCCTGCCTGTTTCACCTCTATTTCCAAAAATTAGAAATTCCTAACTATGCCAGAAAGTAAGAGTCTCCATAGTTCTAATATTCTTTTACTAATAGAATGCATCTGCAGTTTATAATATTGTGTATACTCCACCATCCCATAATATTTTACTTACTACACTAATATCACTACAACTAAGATAGTGATCTCAACCAACTGGTAGAAATGATGAAAAAGAGCATTAAATCTAATCATGCCCCTTTCTAGCCCTAACTTAAAACCCTCAGGGACTTATCTATAAAGTCTGAATTTATTATTATGGCAGATTTCTATATTAGATCAATGGCAATATCATTCAAAGAGACAGGAAATAGAAGAAAAGCATGTGGTGGTTTGGTGATGGGGAGGGGGAGGACAGTGATACAGCCGATGAAAGGAGAACCTTGGGCATGTCAAGTGCAAAGTGGAGTCACTGGAGAGGGGAAGGTTGAAAAATAAAGGGAGGAGAAAGGAATTAACTGACAGTACAAGGAAATGACACTGAGCACAGGTGGAAGAAATAGCCTTAACCAGAAGGAATCACTGCTTCCTCTGAGAATGGAATTAAAGCAATAAAGAATGGTGGAGACAGACAGTTAAGGAACAAGAGTGCTGAAAACCAAGAGAATTTCTGCCTAATGGCCCTCAGTTTCTCTATGACATTGGTTAAGAGATAAGGTTATCAATAAAGAAAAAGGAGGCATTATCTCTGTGAAGAAGGAGGTAAACTCTTCATCAAAGTAAAATGCCTTTTCATGTCACACTGAATAATAATAGTTAGATGAATACCAACTTTATGCTTACTCATACTACATTATCTCTATTTCAAGTCAAAATCAGAACATTTTTCATCGTTATCTTGCCCTTCTCTATTTCTTGTGTACTAACTGTACAACAGAAATAAGGAGCGAGAAAAAATAAGTGACAAAAGCATGAGAAGTTATAGCTAAACCAACGTCTGAAAATACAACCTTATCCAATTTTACCACTGCCAACAGCAAAATGAAATATAGATCACTTTATTCGCTGACATCAATCTAGTATCTAAACTTGGCTACTCAGAAAAGTTTACCAACATCTTGAACCTATTTGTTTATATGTTACTGATGTTAGCATCCATTTTCGCTCATGGTATAAAATTAAATTGAGATGCTTACAATTTTATTCAATCTCTTCTACTACATACTCTTCACAAATCATGAAGAAACTAGAAAAGGAGCATCCCAGAATATACTACTGATTCTGACATTGATATGGACCTTAATAATCTGGAGGGCTCTCACAAAGAACATATATCTATTTCAGAGAGTGTCTAAATCCCCTAACATTTTATGTGCACGTGGTAATTTTTCTAAAAAAGAAGGTTCACGAGTTTCACTACATTCTCAAAAAGTTTACATTCCTAAAATGCTTATGAACTATTGCTACAGATAGCTCCCTTCTCCAAAGTTAATAGAAGAAACTCTGCTTGAAGACGTATCAAGAAAGTCAAACATGGCCGGGCGTGGTGGCTCACACCTGTAATCCCAGCACTTTGGGAGGCCGAGGCGGGTGGATCACGAGGTCAGGAGTTCAAGAACAGCCTGGCCAAGATGGTGAAACCCTGTCTCTACTAAAAATACAAAAAATTAGCTGGGCATGGTGATGGGTACCTATAATCCCAGCTGCTCAGGAGGCTGAGGCAGAGAATCGCTTGAACCTGGGAGGCAAAGGTTGCAGTGAGCCGAGATTGCGCCATTGCACTCCAGCCTGGGCAACAGAGTGAGACTCCATCTTAAGAAAAACAAAAGAAAAGAAAGAAAGAAAGAAAGTCAAACAATACTTGCCCCATTAGGCCACAGACTTCTTCATTAGGGAAGCTGGGAGGGCCATATGTTTAGTAGACTACGAAAAGCTGAAGACACTCTGCTGGGAAGTAGGCTGGACTATTTTTTGGCATTTGTTTGCTTTCTTATATGGTTTATTTAGAGGTAAAGGAAAGGTACAGATTAATAACAGACTTTAGTTTAAGTAAAAAAACAACGTTATAGTACTGAAAAACAGATATTCGTTACCCTCAAATCCTCTGGCACCAGGGTAAAATTACCAAATCCAAGGGCAGGATAGCCCTCAAAAGTAGGCTAAGACCACCATGGTTCAAGCCAGCTTTTAATGGCACTACACACAAAATCTATGCTAAAAATATAGCTTTCTATATACAGTCATCCCTCAGTATCCACAAGAGATTAGTTCCAGGACTTCTCTGCAAATACCAATATCTGTGGATGCTCAAGTCCCTTACATAAAATGGTGTAACATTTGCATATAACCTATGTACATACTCCTTTATATTTCAAATCATCTGTAGATTACCTATAGTATCTAACACAACGTAAAAACTATGCAAAAAGTTGTTATACTCTATTGTTTTTATTTGTATTATTTTCATTGTTTTTTTTTAATTGTTTTGCTTTTGTACGAATATTCTCATCTGCCACTGGCTGAACTGTTGGATTTGGAGGGATGGCTGTATCCTATTAGATACAAAGACCACAGAAACACACACACACACAGACACACACACGCACACACAAAGTTATCTGTGTCAACCACCAGACTAGAAGACTTTGAGAGAGTAAGGGCTCTTCCTAGTTTTTTTCATCCTGATCAAATTTCTTAAGGAAACTGAAGAACAGAAAAATCTATACATTTAGAGACAATCTCCTACTTACTAAGCTAAGAGCTGTCATGTGAATTCCACTTTTGTTATTTGCCTCATTTTCTTCTCTGTTTAGAAGTTACAGTGAGTTGCTCAACATATATATAAAATATTTCATTTGTTCAATCAGTAATGGGGTCGAAATCGTACGTTTAAAATTCAGTGATTACAGGCCGGGCGCGGTGGCTCACGCCTGTAATCCCAGCACTTTGGGAGGCCAAGGCGGGCGGATCATGAGGTCAGGAGATCGACACCATCCTGGTTAACACTGTGAAACCCCGTTTCTACTAAAAAAAATACAAAGAAAAAAAAATTAGCAGGTCGTGGTGGCAGGCTCCTGTAATCCCAGCTACTCTGGAGGCTGAGGCAGAAGAATCACTTGAACCAGGGAGTCGGAGGTTGCAGCGAGCTGAGATCACGCCACTGCGCTCCAGCCTGGTGACAAAGCAAGACTCCATCTTCCAAAAAAAAAAAAAAAAAAAAACACTGTACCTAAGAGAAAAAAATTCATCTGGAATTTCAAAGATAAATTGCATCTAGAGATATCAAATTTGAATATAATAGTCACAGGTTTCATCAGCAAATTAATCACCTAAGAAAGGCGGGAAAATATTAAAACTCTTAAAATATCCACGGAGAGTCTCTGTCCCTAAATGCATATGTCAAAAAAGAAAAGCAAGGCAGTACACCTAGGTTCTGTGGGAACAAAAAGATGAAATCAATTCAGATTCATGTCCTCAAGAAACTGTAAGTAAATGATTATCATAAGGAATTCTACTTCCTGGAGTCTATCTTGCCTACAGGTTTCCCTCCTCCAAATACCTGCCCCAGAGCTACTTTGTCACCTAGTATTCTGCAAGTGAGTCCTATGTAATTTAAAGTCCACATTCTTTATGGTGGTGTGCCATAGCCAGAACACATCTTAACCATCAGCACTGCAAACTGTTTTTAAAAACAAGGGCTCTCGAATGTTCTACTTCCCTTCCAATTAAACTCTCACTGGTACAGAAGGCAATTATCTCCCATGACAAGCCATCAGTACTTCTAAAATGATATTTTCTGTTTTCAAAAATTTACAAATACTTTAAAGTTCAAATAAAGATCCATTGTCACTGTTCTGTTCTAATGGGTAACTACACACGGAGAGCTCAATGGTTGGCTAACTTCATACACACACGTGCATACATACACACACATGGGCAAGTAAGCACCTCAACCTGACAAAGCCTTTCCTATCTCCTCAAACAACTGTCCTAATCTGAAGATAATTTTTCCTCCTCTGCATGCACACTCATGCGCACACACACACACACACACCCCTATAAAAAAGAACAACTTAGGTGGCCATAAGACCTACAAAATTCTTTTCATTTACAAAATTTTAACTTTTCTGCGTTTTGGATTATGGATTCATTTCTCTGTTGAGATCCTAAACAAGAGGGAATAAGAAAAATGCCTCATTCCCAATCATTGAGTAGCCTAACAATAATGAATTAAATTTTCTGGTAGTCCTCATTACCTGTTGAATGTGCTTCCCAGCCTATATTTCTGATCCACTTCATTATCAATGACCAGAGAAAAGAATAAACCAAACTTCATTGGGATAGAAGAATAAAATGTATCAGTTACCTAGAAAATATGCTACATATTTATTGTTTTAACAAGATATTTTTAAAAATTTGGTCGTCCTTCTTCGCTTTTATTAATACTATATGAATGCATCCCTTCTGGATAATTCTTTGCAAACCACTAAACAAGACAGATAAACACACATGATATTCACAAGAAGACATTTGTGAACAGATTTCTGGAGGAGACTAATCACTTTCCAACGAAATACTTTCCCAGAGTCATTCACCCCGCCAAAAAAAAAACCAGCTGAAAGGTGTGTGTGTGTCATGGTCAGGAGGCCGGGACAAGAGGACATAAGGAATGTAATTATCTAGTTGAAAAGTTACCTTCTTTTTTGAAGACAGGGTCTCATTTTGTCACCCCAGTGGAAGTGCAGTTGGGTGCGACCATAGCTTACTGCAGCCTCCATCTCCTGGGTTCAAAGTGATCCTCCTGCCTCAGCCTTCCAAGGAGCTGGGACTACAGACATGTGCCACTACGCCCAGGTAATATTTTTTTTTGTTTTTTTTTTTTTTTTAGAGACAGGGTTGTCCAGGCTAACCTAATCCTGTCCAGGCTAACCTGCCTTATTTCTTTTGGGTAACTATTATCAGCTGAAATTCTGCCTTGGATTATCTCTCAGAGATTTTTACTTTTCTGTAGTTTGTTATCATTACATTACTCCTTTAGCCTAGGAAGACATTCAGACCATGGCCTCGTGGAATGGATTTTTAAAAACAGCCACAAAATTCTTTGACATTCATCCTATCAAGAGATAGGTGTCTATGACCCCTTCCCTTGACTATAGCTGTCTTGCAACTGCTTTGACCACTATAACAAAACTTCCAAGGCTAGGTCAAAGAAAGTGATCAAGCTTCCACATTGTGCTTGGAGCCCATAAGAAGTTCAACCATACTGGGGATATTTCCATGCTGTGAGGAAAAGTCACATGTAAGCACTTAAGTCAGCACTTCTAGTCTTTAAGCCATTCCAACAAAGGTGCCAGAGTTGTGAAGGAAGGGGCCCCCAAATTATTCCAGCTCTCAAGCCTAAGCCCCTCTCAGCATTAAAGTCATCCCAGCTGATACCCCAGACATCTTGGGGACAGAGTCAAGTGTGTGCCCTTACCAAATTCCTGACCCACAGATTTTATAAGCCTAATAAAATCGTTGGTGTTTTTAGCTACTAAGTTTTATGATAATTTGTTATGCAGAAATAGTAACTGGAACATTATATATCCAGATTTAAGTCAAATGCACCTTATTATTAAACCTGGAATATCTCACACAGCTATATGAGATTTCTCATCCTTCTAAATTCTAACATTTTATCTCTATTTCTTCCATGGCACTTAGCATTTTCTACCTTGTATTCCTATTATTTATGTATATTTTTCTTTTTTCTTTTTTTTTTTTTTTTTTTTTAAAAAGTTTTTTCTTTTTTCCCAAGGTAAAATTTGAGGGGGGCGATCTCAGCTCACTGCCACTCCCCCTCCCCGGTTT